>NW_006413786.1:4430-6693 GCF_000296735.1 Chrysochloris asiatica | reverse complement strand
GGAAATCTACTTTTCAAAAATTCAATCATTGAACAGCCTATGAAACACATTTCTAAGGAGTGAGCTTTTAAACAACCAATCGTATTCTAAGATCAGAATATTTTTACATAAAGAAACCTTCCTTCAATTTTTAAAGCCAGCTTTCATTAAACAGCTCTGATAAAGTCTGTGCTCTAAGAGATTTGGCAGGGATTTTGAAATACATTTGTTGCAACAAAGTGATCCATATATGGTTCAGAGTACTCCTTTACAAATGCTGGCTTGAAGCCATGGCTCTTTGCAATAAGATGTACTCAACCAGCTGTGTGATGTTTTCATTTTGAATAATGTGGAAGAAAAGGAAGAATCTTTAGCACATATAATGGTTTTTGTTCTTGTTGTTAGCTGCTGTCAAGTCAGCCCCTTACAAACAAAATGCTACCTGGTTCTGTGCCATGCCCGTGATCAGCTGTGGATCAGACTATTGTGATCCATAGAACTTTGATTGGCTGATTTTTCAGAAGTTGTTCTCTATGCTAATTAGACTTACTAGTATGCCTTATCCTGGAAGCTCCACTGAAACTTATTTAGCATCATAACAACACAAAAGCCTCAACTAACAGACAGGTGAGCGTTATGCATGAGGTGCATTGGCCAGGAATCAAATCTGGGTATCATAATGGGAGATAAAAGTTCTGCAACTGATCCATCAATAGATTGTTGTTGTTGTTAGGTGCTATCGAGTTGATTCCGACCCATAGCTTTATACACAGCAGAATGAAACATTGCCCAATCCTGGGCCAACCTCACTACTGTTGCCATGCTTGAGTCCATCGATGCTGCCACTTGGCCAATCCATGTCGTTGGGCATCTTCATAGGTAATTAAATAGGTGGTGTTTGGATTGTGATGCCTAGTTTATCTTATTACTCTTGCTATTAAGGCAAAACCTGGAAGAATCATTGCATTTGACTTATGGTATTGAAGGAGAATATTAAAAGTATCATGGAACATCAAAAGAACAAACAAATCTGTGTTGGAAGACGTATAGCCAGAATGCTCTTTAGAAGCCACACAGCCAGACTTCATCTCTCATACGTTGGACATAGTATAAGGGGGGACCAATCCCTGGAGAAGGACATCATGTTTAGTAAAGTGGAGGGTCAGCAAAAAAGAGGACGACTCCCAACAAGATGGGTTTGCACTGTGGCAGTAGCAATGGGCTCAAGTGTAGCCACAATTGTGAGGTTGGTGCAGGATTGGACAGTGTTCGTTCTGTTGTGCATAACGTCGCTATGAGTCAGTACCAACTCAATGGCACCTAACAACAAAACAACTAGAAGAAAGACAGCAGAGCTAAGTGATCTACACATACTCTACTATTAGTGTTAGGAAGACTAATGCCTAGATTTTAAAGATTTTTCAGAAACTTCCTCCCAGAAGACCAGTGCATTGGATACTCTGGGTCTTTAGTAATGCTCCGTATTTTGCCCTTCAATGAACTTCTGGGTATCCTAGAAAGCTAAGCTCAGCCATGGCTTCTGTTCCCTGAATTTCTCCATACTTCTGACAAATTTTCTTCTAGAGATAATTCAGATTTTAGAAGACTATCGAATTTGATCTGGAATAACTTTATTTTCTGTCAAACTGTGATATTATTTTGATTTAGGTAGCAATGAAGGGAAAGAATATTAATCTCTCAGATCTTTGCATTGTTGCTGTTATTGTTGTTATAAGGTATCTTTGAATTGGTTCTGCATCATAACAGTCCTGTATAGGGTTTCTGAGCCTGCAAATCTGTGTGGGAGCAGAAAGTCTTATCTTTACCCTGTGGTTTTTTTGCATATTAGAATAACATTAGTGTCAAATTTTACCTGCAATTGTCTTTTTACTTGCTCTTAACCCACACTAGTTTTACCAACCTTCTAATGAAAACATTACTTGTTGATGGAATAGCAAATGAACAGACTTATGTGGTGAGAAGAGTTGAAAAGATAAATGTTAATGATTGGAGTACAAATCATGGATATCTTTCTATTTTGGTCACAGCTATAGTTTTTGTTTTACTTTATTTTTTACAGCTACATTTTTTGAAATATAATATTCAAAGGCAACTCTGGGCCACAGTATACTGCTATTAGTCTGTACTCCTAATCTCCAATATATCTAACAGCAAGGGAAGAAGTGTCCCTTGAAAGGGACCTTCAAAATGTTGAAAGATGTCTGCCTGGGGGAAAACAAAAGAAAATCCACTTTCCACAGATTTTTTAATTGCTTTAATAGAG
>NW_006413786.1:1478-3470 GCF_000296735.1 Chrysochloris asiatica | reverse complement strand
AGGGCCTCGAACCTCTGCACGGTCTGCAACACAGGCAGAGAAAAGGCAAAGCTTTGAGGAAAGTAAACATTGAGAAAAGAGCATTGTGTTTGATGCTCTACTACTTTTTTCTAGTGACTTTCAGCAGAATAATTTCAGTAGAGTAATAGAAGCCAAGTGCTTAACCATTGCTCCAAACCTTGACACATTTGTGGGTAAAAATGAAGTTGAGATACAAAACACTTGACTTGAAAAAGCATGAGAATCAGCAGAAGAGTGTTTAGTTGAGTGAAGTTGTTTGTGATAATAGAGACTAGAAAAAGTCTAGGTTTCTCTCTTAAGACAGAAAGAATGAGAGAATGTACACGACACCTAATACATACTCAATATTTGTTGAATCAGTAAGTAAAATATTTAATTCAAGAACAACTACTATAAGTCCTTTAGGTCAAATCCCCAAAGTATAGATTCTAACAGATAACATTCCCAGTAGGTTCTCTTGCTTCTCTGCTTGATTCTTGGTGATGGAAAGTACTGCTAAGAGACAGTCCATGTTAACTTCATACTGCTTGTGTTGTTACATAGTACCTTATATAGAAGAGAAGACATCTTCCCTCCATCTTGTGAAGCTAGTTTGTAACTGTTTTTAAGATCAAGACTTGTGAAATATCTTAGAATCCCCCAATTTTCTTTGATTTGTAACCTAAGAAGTCCAACTGATTGAATATCTAAAACACCTCTTGAAGTTGTGTTTGTGAGTTCATAGGTGATTCGCTTATAAGTTTAATCATAGCATGCTATTTAAGAGGCTTGGAACACTGGTTAAGCATTTGGCTAATGGAAAGATTGGCGGTGACTCCGTGGTAGAAAGATCTGAAAATCTGCTCCCATAAAGGTCACAGTCTGGATAGTTCTTCTCTGTCACATGGGGTTGCTCTGAGTTGGAATCAACTTGATAGCACCTAACTACAACAATTTAAGAGGCCGGTTTAGGATAAAAGAAAACAAGGAAAAATACTCTAAAATTGAAGAGAGGGTACAGTAAGCTTTGAATAGTCTGGTACTTTATATGTTAGTGGGAAAGACAAAGCTATAAACTAAAAAGGAATGCTCAGGGTCCTAATATGACATGGGCATACAATACGTCCATACCATATTTCAAAAACTTAAATCCTTTAATTTAAAATAGTATATAACTTTGGAAACAGAAGCAGCGACAATTTTAATGGTGATGATTTGCCTTAAAATATAACTGCTTTTTTCTGTACTATATATTATCTGAAGGAATGTTGCCAGTTAGACATTAGTGTTTTTGTATAATTTTTTGCTTTTGTTACAAGTGTTGTTTAAAAAAAACACACAACTCTGCATGGGATGATAAACAAAAGGGCAGGAAGACATATTTCTAGCCCTGGATGTTTTAGAAAACTTTAAATATATTTTTCGAGTAAATAATGACATCATTCCAGATGGTGATATACATTTGACTCACCACAAACATTGTTTGCTGACATAATATTCTTAGAATTATGTCTATAAAGAAGGTTATGCTTTCCTCTTCAAACTTTAACTGAATTATAATAAAGTCCATCTGAGTAATAAATAGAGTGTCTATGAAATGAACATATAAGCCTATCTCTTGAAGAGTGCGTGGGATAAGAGATACCTTGGGGGAAGTATTGAAAAACCAAGCCCCCATCCTTAAGGTTTTTCAAGATTTGTAAAATTTGTTCATTCTACTTATACCTCTATGTAGCAGTTAGTTCATCTCCTGAAAAATGAATCACACTGACCGCCTAAGACAGGCAGCGTCCCTTAAACAAATAATAAATAAGGGGGAATCTGATGCAGACCGGGTCAGGAGTTCATGTCCCTGTGGGCCCAAGCGTTGCTGACCGTCCAAACCATAGGCTCTGAGGATCAGACTTTAGCCACCTAGCAGACATAGCAAAATGTCCCTTATCTGATTATTCAGTTATGCTGGTTAGTAATTCCATACATGAGCCCTGGATA
>NW_006413786.1:0-1308 GCF_000296735.1 Chrysochloris asiatica | reverse complement strand
TTTGTTAACTGATGGTATGTGGAGGGGATTATAATCAATGTAATGAAACAAAGTATATGAATGTTTGAATGTGAAACCAATGATGTGCCCTGAAAACTTTCACTCAATCCACAATAAAAACCTTAAAAGAAAAAATGAATCACATATTCACTTCATGGACTACAATTTCTTTAAAGCCTATCCTGCTGTCATCCTTCCCTCAAGGTTCCCTATGTCCTACAGATAATTGCCATTTATTCAGGAGATCTCGTTCCAGTTGCCATCAAGTCCATTAAGACTCATGGAAACCCTCTGTGCAACAGAGTGCAAATGTGCTCCATAGAATTTTCCATAGATGATTTTTGAGGAAGCAGATCATCTGGCCTTTCATCAGAGGTATCTTTGAGTAGCCTTGGACCTACAGTCTTTCATTTAGCAGGCAGGTATGTGTTAACTGCTTGTACCACCCATGGATTTATGTAAGCTGAGGTGGTTGTTGTTAGGTGCCATCGAGTTGGCTCCGACTTATAGCAGAAGGAAATGCTGTCTGGTCCTGTGCTATCTGCACAAATGTTGTTATGTTTGAACCCATAGCTATTGCCACTGTGTCAATTCTCCTTGTTGGGGGTCTGCCTCTTTTTCTTTGACCCTTCACTTTACCAGATATGATATAATTCTCCAGGGACTGAGGCACGTCCAAAGTAAGTGTGAAGAAGTCTTGCCAGTGTTGCTTCTAAGGAATCATCTGGTGTATTTCTGAAATGGATTTGCTAATTCTTCTGGAAGTCCATGGTACTTTTAATATTTTTCTCCAACACCATGACTCAAATGCATCCATTGTTTTCTCATCTTACTTATTCACTGTCCAGCTTTCACATCATATGAGGCAATTATAAATACCATGGTCAAGCACACCTTATTCCTCAAAATGACACCTTGGCTCTTTACCACTTTAAAGAAATCTTGCTGCAAATTTGCCTAGTAAAATATATCCTTTGAATTTATTTATTTATTTATTTAGAGTGTTGCTTCCATGAGCATAGATTGTGAATCCAATAAAATGAAATCTTTGAAAACTTCAAAAATTTTTCCATTTATCATGTTATTTATTGCTCCATTATAAAAATCTTTTTCTTTACATAGAGGTGCAGTCCATACTGAAGGCTATATGCAGCCTTAGATCTTCATAAGTACTTAAGTTCTCTTTGTTTACAGCAAGTGAAGTTGGATCATCTGCATATCAAAGGTTGTTAATGAGTCTTCCTTTAATCCTGATACCCTGTTCTTCTTTATATAATCCAGTCTCTCAGATTATTTCCTTAGTATGCA
>NW_006413785.1:5846-6380 GCF_000296735.1 Chrysochloris asiatica | reverse complement strand
CTTCACTCTCCACTCTAGTCCTCTGTGGCTATGTCACTGACTCTGGGCCCAAAAGTCTCCAGGTCTTGCCACACTGCTGGCTAATCAGGTCTTCACCCAGTTCACAGAAGTCTATTGAACATTGTAGGGCTTAGCTAGCAGCTTCATTGCTGGTTTTCCCTCACTTCCCCTTATCAGTGACTTCCCCTTATCAGTGATGAGCGTGGTCACCAATCAGAGCGTGTATTCCCATTGAGTCTTAGTCTTGGAAGGGGGTTTGCTCTAAGGGGACACTTGCCTTGATGTGTCCAGGCAAGCAACTTGTTTGTTCTTATAAGCAATCAGCCTGCCTCTATTGTTTTGTAAAGTATCTTTTGTTCTTCTAGCTGCTCCAGGTTGGTCTCATCCTTTCAAGTGTAAATTTCCCATCTCTGGAGATCTGGATGTGGTTCAGGCTTCCACCTATGTTGTTGTTGTCAGGTGCCATCGAGTCAGAACCGACTCATAGCGACCCCATGCACAGCAGAACGAAACAATGTCCGATCCTGGGCCAAC
>NW_006413785.1:3582-4156 GCF_000296735.1 Chrysochloris asiatica | reverse complement strand
TCTCACATTTGTCCCTATTTTTTCATTGATAACCTTCATAATTCTAGCATTCACATTTAGGTACTTAATCCATGTTGTTGGTTTTTGGTAAGGTGTGAGGTGAAGGTCTTGTTTCAGTCTTTTGCATATCGTTTTCCAGTTCTACCAGCACCATCTGTTGAAGAGACTATCACCTTCCCATGCAATATATTTAGGTGGTTTGTCAAATGTCAGTTGGCTGTATGTAGATGCGTTAATTTCTGGATTCTCGATTCTGTTCCATTGATCTATGTATCTTTCATCATACCAGTACTAACCTGTTTTGACCACTGTAGCCATGTAGTAAATTTTGAAATTGGGAAATGAGAGGCCTCCAACCTTATTCTTCATCTTAAGCAGAGCTTTGCTTGTCCTGGGTCTCTTTCCTTTCCATATAAAGTTTGTAATTGTATTTTCCATCTCTTTGAAGAATGTCCTTGTAATCTGGATTGGGATCACATTATATGTGTAAATTACTTTGGGCAGTATTGACATTTTCACAATGTTAAGTATTGCTATCCTGGAACATGGTACATTCTTCCATTTTTGTAAGTCT
>NW_006413785.1:0-1344 GCF_000296735.1 Chrysochloris asiatica | reverse complement strand
TTGTTTTCTTATCCATTCTGCCACCCTTCGTCTCTTAACAGGTGCATTTAATCCATTTACATTTAGTGTAATTATCAATAGGTATGGATTAATTGCTCCCATTTTGGGTTTTTGTGTGTGTGTGTGTGTGTGTGTGTGTGTGTGTGGAGTTACTGCTTCTTTGTTTTGTGTGTCTTCCTTTATTAAGGTCATGATTTTTGTGTTTTTCTTGTGAGTTTCCTCATAGTTTAATGTTTCCATGTTCTTCTTGGATTTTCATTCTCTTGGTATGTTGTGAAGTGTTCATTTTCTTTGAGGTTGCCTTATAGCCCATTAACTTTTCTCTCCATTTAGTGCCGTCTATTTTATCCTGTAATCAACCTGACCTTCTCACTAACTGGATCTCTGTTCCTTCGTGTTTACTTTCTTTTACATTGTACTTGTTTTGATCATAGACTGACCTCCCAGATTCTCTGAGTTTGTTCTTACAGTTTTGTTCTGGTCTCAACTCTTCCTTCTATTGACTTAATTCAGGGAGGTGCTGCCATGTATGTCAATCTCTAGTTGTTGTCTGTTCTTGTTCGTTCTCAGTCCACAGAACTCCCTTTAGGATGTTTTGTAGCGCAGGGTTGGCTTTCGCAAAATCCCTTAGCTTCTCTTTTTCCTGGAATATTTTGATTACACCATCGTATTTGATTGATAGCTTTGCTGGATAAAGGATTCTTGGTTGGCAATTTTTGTCTTTCAGGGTGTTGTATATGTCTCCCCATTGCCTTCTTGCTTACATGGTTTCTGCTGAGAGATCTGAGCTTAATCTGCCTTGCTTGCCTTTGCATGTGATACTTCTGTTTTCCCTGGCTGTTTTCAGAAGTGTCTCCTTTGATTTTGGAGAGCTTGGTGATTTTCCATTGGGACCTATCCTTCCTGGGGTTCCTTGAACTTCTTGAATGTTTATCTTTTCACTTTTCCAGATGTTAGAGAAATTTTCTTCCAGCCCTTCTTCATCTATTTCCTCTGTAGACTTGTGTGATTCTTCTTGTTCTGGAATGCCGATAATTCTTAAGTTATTCCTCTTCATGTGTTCCAACATGAATCTTAGTCCTTCTTCTGAATTTTTTATCCTTTTTTGTGTTTGTTCTTCCATCTTAGTGGTATTGAGAGATCTTCTTCCAGCTAACTGTTTCAGCCTTCCATCTCATCTGTTCTGCTCCTCTGCCCTTACAGAGTGTCCTCTCTTTCGAATATTTTGTTATTGATCATTTGGACCTCTTTCTGTAGGTTTTGAACTGTTTCCAATGCTGTATCTATCTTATTTGATACATTTCCTGGAGCACTTTCCTGACTTCTTCTTTATTTTTATCAACT
>NW_006413784.1:5385-6568 GCF_000296735.1 Chrysochloris asiatica | reverse complement strand
GTTCAAACTCAGCAGCTGCTCCTTGGAAAACCTTATACAGAATCACTATGAGTCAGAACCGACTAGATGACACTTAACAACAAGTCTCTAGAGATTCATTCCGTTTGTGGCCTGTTTCAGTATTTCATTCTTTTTTTATTGCTGAACAGTTTGCCAAAGTTTGAATGTACCAGTTTGTGTAGCCATTCACTTACCTGTTCAAGGACACATAGGTTGTTTCTAGTTTTCATATATTACCAATAAAGCTGCTACAAACATTTGTGTACAAATTTTTGTGTGGCTGTAAAATTTCCTTTCTCTGAGATACATACCCAGTAGTACAATTGCTAGATTATATGGCAGTTGCATGTTTGGTATTTTTAAAGACTGTCATACTGATTTCCAGAATGGTTGTACCATTTTACATTCCCACTAGCAATATTTGAACCATCCAATTTCTCTGTATCCTCACCAGCATTTGGTATTATCACTATTTGTTATTTTATTATTTTACTTGTTCTCTTTCCCTTTTTGAAAAAAAAGGTTTAGACAATTTCTAAATGTACAATTTAGTGACGTTAATTAAATTCTTCAAGTTGTGCAACCATTCTTACCTTCCTTTTTTGAGTTGTTCTTCATTAGCATAAACTCACTGCCCGCTAAGTTTCCTTTAAAGAGCCTTATCTTATGACTTTTTTTTTTTTTTTTTTGTCCTGGCCAATTCAACTTTTTACAAGTGTACAACTTACTGACAGCATTTACAATAATCAGTTGTGCAACCCTAATCTTTATCAATGTGATTTTCCCATCACTGCTAGCCCCCACATCCTTCTTTCCTTTTGCCTCTGTTACTGTTAGATGCCATCGAGTAGGCTCCACTCATAGCAACCTATGCACAACAGAAGGAAACACTACCCACCCAGTCAGCCCTACACCATCCTCACAATTCTTCTGTGATTTTCCTTATTCACTGTCCAACTTTCACACGCATGCATACAAGGTTACTGAAAATACCATGGCTTGGGTCAGGTGCACCTTAGTCCTCAAACTGATGTCTTTGCTCTCCAACATTTTAAAGAGGTCTTGTGCAGCAGATTTGTCTAAAATGTCATTTGATTTCTGGACCAGCTCTTCCATTAGTGTTGATGGTTGATATGAGCAAAATGAAGTCTTTGACAACATTAACTTTTTCTCCATTTATATA
>NW_006413784.1:2582-3900 GCF_000296735.1 Chrysochloris asiatica | reverse complement strand
GCAGCATCGATGGACTCAAGCGTGGCAAGAGTAGTGAGGTTGGCCCAGGATTGGACAGTGTTTCGTTCTGCTATGCATAAGGTTGCTGAGTCGGTACCAATTTGATGGCACTTAACAACAAAAACAATGCCTAGGATATCGATGTCTATGTGTTTCATTTCTTTTTTTTTACTTTTTAAAAAATATTATTTTAAGTTTTTATTGTGAATTGAGTGAGAGTTTACAGGGTAGATCATCAGTTTTACATTCAACAAATCATATACATTGTTTCATAACAAAGATTATAATCCCCTCCCTGTACCATCAGTTTAACAGTATTTCTCTCTTTTCATTTTAGATCTTTAAAAAAAAAACACTCAGGCATATATAATAATTTAAACCACCGAAAGGCACATTCTGCAACCTGCCTCCTGGCCGCCAGCTCTCAATCCTTCTCTTTCCATGAGTGTAGAGTTCTCAGCTGCTCCCTCTCTCCATGTCCCCATCTCTGCCTCTATCTCTGGTGTCGCTGCTTCTCTCAATAGGGTCCACATTCCACTTGTGCTCTTCTCCCTTCATGGTCCTAGGGTCCTCTGTTTCTGGGCTTTAAGTTTAATTATTCCACTGTTGTTGTTTTTGTGTTTGTTTGTTTTTGTTTTTTTAGAATTAAAGGAAGATTTATTAACAAGTTACAATATACAGATGATCAAACCTTGTTGCCTAAAATAAAAGCAATATGAACCACTTATTAGTTGATGAAGATCAAAGACTACAAGCTTCTTGGGTTATACCTGAATGTGAAGAAAATATAATCCTCACAACTGGGTAGATGTACATCTCCCCTCACTTCAAATCAGCTGGATGCTTCACACTCAGCTCTAGACCTCTGTGGCTATGTCCGTGTCCATGAGCTCAGGTGTCCCTATGTCTCACCACACTTTGGACCAGCAGAACTTCCTCTTATCTCTCTCATCTCCAGGTCAATGGACCGAAGGTTCTGGATGGGACTCAGGATTCCACCTAAGGTCTTATACTCTGCAAAGACTCCACAAAAGGCCTATTTCCCTGGGCAAGTTCTAGAACCCCTTTTAGGAATTCTAATCAGTTATAGGCTAAAGACAGGATTACAAGTTGTTTGTAATCATGTTTCCTGACATTCCTTTCTATCCTACTCAAGTGTCTATTTTACAATAGCAGGCAAGGGAAATCAATATTCGTAAGACAATCAAGCATCTTATTATTTTCCCTCTTCAAACTATGCCTAGATCCCTGTATCACAGAGCACTTGTTCTAAGGTTGAGCATACATCACTATTTACCTCTGTAAATAGCCCATGCAA
>NW_006413784.1:0-1072 GCF_000296735.1 Chrysochloris asiatica | reverse complement strand
ATGCTTTCTGATTGCCTCCAGGTAGATGTAATCAGGAAATTGGCTTCCCATTTCACTGTTCTTTCTGAGAAATTTCAAGATGCCACTGTTGGTTGTTATTATGTTACTCAGGATTTAATTTTCAGCCTGTTTCATTTTTAGTCTGTCTCTCCCACTCCATAACCCCTGATCAGGCATTTTTCCTAGTGATAAACAGTTCAGGGCCAGCTGTGGCCATTTTGTGCTGCTGCTTGTTTTTTAAGTGGAAACTGTCCCTTTAAATTTTGAGGAGATCTGTGCACATAAGTAAAAGAACCCTCCAGGGGTGGAGGTGGGGTGTCCACTTGCTCAGGCACCCCCTCTAGTCACCAAAATGGAGGTGCACAGACAGCGAGAGACCAATGAACAGATACATAAAAAGAATGTCTACACCTATATCTCCATAGTTCTGTCAGGCATCCGTGTCTGTTCCGATCCTTCCCCCATTCGGTCTCGCCCAAGATGGTGGCTCCAGGAGCAGCTGAGTGCCTTGAATTAGAAAGCTCTATATTTCTTGCTTCTGCTACAAATTTCCCTGGCTGTAAGCCTTCCAACTTTCTAAATATTCCTTTATATGTGGTTCAGAGTTCTGGGACCATCCTCTGAGCCTGCTTGGTCCAGTGTTCTGTGTTGCTGCTGACTGAGATCCTCATTGCACTTCTATCCTCTCCACCATCTTGTTTGTTCCATCCATTTCAATTTTTTTTTAATGTTTTATTATGAATTATGTGATAGTTTACATGGGAGAACATTAGTTTTACATTTATCCTATCATATATTGTTTCATTACCATGATTATAATCCCCTTCCAGGCATCGTCCATTTCGTTTTTGACAATTTCCAATTTTCCTGGATTCATACTTTGTATATTCCATGTTCCGATTATTAATAGATGCTTACAGCTATTTCTGAAACCTGTCCACCATGGGTGACCCTGCTGGTTATTTAAAATACCGGTGGCATAGCCCTCAGAATCACAGCAATTCAAACCACACAGCACGACAGACAGATGAGTGGCGGTTGCGTGGTTGCTGTTAAATAGGAATCTCCTTGT
>NW_006413783.1:5436-7255 GCF_000296735.1 Chrysochloris asiatica | reverse complement strand
AGTATCACATTAAATTATTAAAATAGTGTCAGTCTCTAATGCAATACTTTAAAAATATACTTCACACATTAATTCATTTAAAGAGCAAAAACCTGGTTCTTCTTTACTTAACACTACCCAAGGATGTTACATTTATTAAAAAAGGTTATCAGTTAAGAGACATTTTAGAATTTCACTCAAAGGGATCTTATCTAGTTTCTTTAACTAATCCCTGTACATCAAAACTATATAAAAAAAATTAATCCTTTTGTTCATTTATCATAGTTTAAAAAGATTAAACATCTAAAATTTATCAGCCAAACAGAGATGTAAACTCACACTGAAATGTCATAGCAGTCAAAAGCAGACAACTTCCAAAGTAAGCAGCTTATCCCAGGAAACCCAAACAAAACTATATGCCAACTACTAAAAATCTTTAACTGCATTTCTTAACTGCTGATATTTTAATAATTGTAGCTGTTTCACAAAATTGTAAAATTATTGCTTAGTAGTTTTGATGGTCTGTAAATACTCTTAAGCTAACTGAATTAAGTTAGACCTTTGGTTTCTCATGCACAAAACTAAAATTTTTGGACTTTGCTTAAGTCTTACAACCTTTAAAATCAGTCTTATTTTATAAAGTGAGGTTCATCTCCTAGTTAGTTATTAATAAAGATGTATTTTATACACATTATTTCTCTCTTAATTATTTTACTTAACCTTTCTCCATTACACCGTTTTTTATAAGCTTTTTCTGTTTATTATATTCATCATTATGGCTAGAAAAACACCTTTTATGAAATTAACTCAATGAGTAGTCAGCACCAGCAATTGGACTAATGCTGGATATGTCACCTCAGTCCACATGAGACCATAATTATGTGCTGTATCAGTTATAGATGGAGTCCTGATGTGGTGTTGTAGAGTAAGCACTGGACCTTAAGGTCAGTTTAAGTCACAAGATTGGTGGTTCAAACTCACCAGACGCTCCTCGGAAAACCCTATGAGTCAGAACTGACTTGATGGGACTTAACAACATCAACAACAACAACAACAACGAATAACAAAAAATATTAACAATAGCATAATAATTGTTGTTCTTGTTGTTAAGTGCTGTGGAGTTTGTTCCCACTCTTAGCTATCCTGTACAGGGTTTCTGAGGATTAGTTGGTGAGTTTGAACTGCCAATCTTGTGGTTCAAATTGACCTCGCAGTTCAATGCTTATCCTATAGCATCACCAGGCCTTTTGTTTCTCATTGCCACATCCAATCCTGTATTATCTAGCCATTTAACAAATCAAATATTTAAAATAAAATAATTATATTTAAAAATATAGTTGATTTCTGAAATCAGATCGTTTAAAATGTCAACTTTTTCCCCTGTTAACAGCACCTTCTTCAATAAAAATCAATTCATTTTATAGATGAGAAAAGAAGTAGAAATTATAGTGAATTAGCACCAGATATTTCCTGGCCACCTCTCAAATCAGAGGTGGTATCTGAGGTTTTAAAAGCTCAAATAGAATAATCATACACTTGCAAAAAAATAAGTTACTTCTTTTTGGGTGATCTGTGCCCCCTAATGGTGGGTGGCTTAATCAGAAAAGAAAATGTATAAGAAGACCCTAAAACTGAGGCATTTAGCATGACTAAAATGGCTTGTTGTAGTTTTAAATTAAACTCCATTATAAATTAAACTACGGATAGGTCTAAAATGTCTAATTCTGCTGTTATAAAGAGACAATTCAGTGTCTTGTAAAAGTTTAATTGCTTATAACTCAAGGAGGGCAAAGTTCAAAATTTTAGCAAGTTTAAAGAATTGTTTGCTAAAAGTTACTTG
>NW_006413783.1:3282-4724 GCF_000296735.1 Chrysochloris asiatica | reverse complement strand
GTTTCCTTCTCTAGGGACTAGTCCTTTCTTAAACAATATTTCCAAAGTACAAGAGACAAGTCTCACTATCTTTGCTTCTAAGGAGCATTCTGGCTTTACTTCTACCAAAATAGATTTGTTTGTCTTTCTGGAAAACCATGGTGCTCTCAATATTCTTCACCAAAACCATAATTCAAATGCATCGAGTCTTCTACAGTCTTTCTTATTCATTGTCTGACTTTCACATGCTTATGAGGTGATTGAAACTATCATGACTTGCTTGGGTCAAGTGCACCTGAGTCTTGAAGGTTACATCTTTGCTCTTTAACACTTTAAGGAGGTATTTTGCAGTAGATTTACTTAAAGTGCTGTCCCTTAGTTTCTTTTCTTTTCTTTTTTATGAATTAAGTGAAGGCTTAAAGAGCAGATCATCAGTTTTACATTCAACAAATCACATGCTTTGCTTCATTACACGATTGCAGTCCCCTCCATATACCAACCGTTAACTGTATTTACCTCTATTCACTTAAGTTATTGCATGCCTCCCTGTGTCTCCCACTACCTTCATCTTTCCTACCTTCATCTGGTTGTATATTGCCTGCCTCATCACACGTTAACATGTGTATACCCTCTACCCTGTGAACAATTTTCCTTTTGCGCACATAAACATCATAGATTGTTTCTTTTATCAAAAAAACTTTACTTTTTAGAATATTGGTCTCATACAGTACAGTATTTGTCCTTTTGTGATTTACTAATTTCACTCTGCCGGTTCTACTGGTTCAGATTCATCATTATTCTTATGTTTTATAGTACTCCATTGTGTGTGTGTGTGCCAAGGTTTATTTAACCATTCTTCTCTTGATGGGCATTTAGGCTGTCTGCATCGTTTTGATGTATCTCTTATAGACAGAATATTGAAGGATTCTGTTTTGGTATCTATTCTGCTCTCTGTGTCTTGTGACCAATACGGACAGTCTGTTTACATTCAGTGTAATTATCAATGCCTGTGAGTTGACTGTTGTCATTTTTCTGTGTGTGTTTTCTATGGTGCTACTGGAATCTTTGTTTCACATAATTTTCTATGTTAAGTTCATTTTGTTTGTGGGTTTTCTTTTCATTTTCATATCTATTTTGTTAATGCTTACTTTTACTTTGTGAATTTCTTCTTTTTTAATTTGATTGCAGACATACTATTATTCTTTGAGGTTACCTTGTAATTAATTTTTCCATGATTAAAACAGTGTGTTGTTTCTTTAAATATACTTGAATTCCTTGTCATTTGGAAATTTTGTATCTATACTATTTCCTCTTTTTGCTTCTCAGTTGACTTTATTATACTTTGGTATCTCTGGTTCCCTATTTTAGGTCTTGTAGGTTTGTTTTACTTTAAAAACTTTTATATTTGGATTGAATTCTGGGCAATGTACAATGCATCATAATCCCAGGTTATTGTCTGCTGT
>NW_006413783.1:2320-2997 GCF_000296735.1 Chrysochloris asiatica | reverse complement strand
CTAATTTTGCTGGGAGAACATCATTCAACAGTATTTGCTTCTATTCCCTCTGTTTTTTGTTTGTTTGTTTTGGGGGGGATGGAGGGGTTGGTATGTACACAAAAACACTCAGGAATATATAATAATTTAAACAACCAAAAGGCATATTCTGTAAGCTTGCCTTCTGGCTGCCATCACTCAGTCCCTTTCTTTCCATGCGTCCAAAGTCCTCAGCTGCTCCCTCATTCCATGTCCTAATCTCTGCCTCCATCTCTGATGTCACTGCTTCTCTGGATAGAGTCCAGCATTCCACTTTTGCTCCTTTCCCTTGATGTTCCTAGGGTCCTCTGTTCCTGAATTGTAAGATTAACTACTGCTCATTTTTGTTACAAAATTTCTATCTTTACAGTTGTGACAGTAACAATTAGTTATGTTGACAATTACTCACTATTGAATCATAAGAATCTTATCCCTATCTCTTTTCAACAGACTCATCCAGACAAGATGGAAACTACTCACTGGAGATTCTACCTTGCTGTGCACACTGAAACTAAACTCCCTCTTGAAAACTTATAAGCCAGACACTTTGAGCCTGTATCGCTCCCTCATTTGATGTAGCCAATGTCTGAGTTGTCCATCCTATCTACCCTATATATAGAGGCCTGGCCTCGACAAGGGGGTTAGTACACGAAGGTGGG
>NW_006413783.1:607-1149 GCF_000296735.1 Chrysochloris asiatica | reverse complement strand
CAAACACCAATGAACCCGGGACCCCAGGAGGTCACTTCCTGGGCCCGCAGGGTTCATGGCTCGCCATACCGAGGAGGGCCCAGGGTTTGGATTTTTGTCCAGGTCACAAGGCCTCAGCTTCCCAGTAATTGCGTTTTATGTCAATACCTAGGAGGGCCATGGGTTTAGATTTTCGTCCAGGTCACAAGGCCTCAGCTTCTCAGTAATTGCGTTTTATGTCGTCCCAACATAGAGGGGATAAGATTGATACTTGATGTGAAGACTCCTTCCCTCTCAGGTGGTATTTTGATCTACAATATCCATAGGTATAGGTCAAATTCATCAAATTGTAGCAATTTACATGTTTCCTTTGTAGAAAATATTTTTTTTTTTTATCTTCCTCCAGTCAAGTTCTGATCATCAAGCCATCGAGGCTAGGCCACATGGGTACTATCTGCAAGTTTAGGCATTGTTGTGCATCTCCCCTTACTTTGTATCAGCTGGATGCTTCACTCTCAGCTCTAGCCCTCCTTGGCTATGTCCTTGTCCATGGGCTTAGGTGT
>NW_006413783.1:0-507 GCF_000296735.1 Chrysochloris asiatica | reverse complement strand
TCAGCTTCCCAGTAATTGCGTTTTATGTCAATACCAAGGAGGGCCATGGGTTTAGATTTTCGTCCAGGTCACAAGGCCTCAGCTTCTCAGTAATTGCGTTTTATGTCAATACCAAGGAGGGCCACGGGTTTGGATTTTCATCCAGGTCACAAGGCCTCAGCTTCTCAGTTATTGTGTTTTATGTCGTCCCGACATAGAGGGGATAGGATTGATACTTGATGTGAAGACTCCTTCCCTCTCAGGTGGTATTTTGATCTACTGTATCCATAGGTATAGGTCAAATTCATCAAATTGTAGCAATTTACATGTTTTCTTTGTAGAAAATATATATTTTTTTTATCTTCCTCCAGTCAAGTTCTGATCATCAAGCCATCGAGGCTAGGCCACATGGGTACTATCTGCAAGTTTAGGTATTGTTGTGCATCTCCCCTTACTTTGTATCAGCTGGATGCTTCACTCTCAGCTCTAGCCCTCCTTGGCTATGTCCTTGTCCATGGGCTTAGGTGT
>NW_006413782.1:5628-6428 GCF_000296735.1 Chrysochloris asiatica | reverse complement strand
ATTACTAATTTAATGATAGTTTGTAGTGATGAAGCTGCATTAATATGTTAGTAAGTGTTTCATTCACTTATTCATTTATTCAGAAAATGTTTATTTAACGATTTCTATATTCAGGGTTGCTATGAACAGGAACTGACTCGATGATCTAACAAAAATAATAAATATGCAAACAGGAATCTGGGTGTAGAGCTGCAGGTTAAGAATTGGACTGCTAACCACAAGGTCAGCAATTTAAAACCACTAGTTGCTCTAGGAAACCCTTTGTTGCTGAGAGTGAATAAAAACACCACTATGTTCAAACTACAGTGGGAGAAATAGAGATCTGGCTCTATTCCTCAAGGAACTCTCTCAATTATGTGAGTATGACTAACACATATGCAAATCCACACTAACAAAATTTTGGTAAAAATGTCACTGAAAAAGCATAGGTGAAGTTTTGTTTAATTTAGAAGGGAGCCAGCAACCATTGTTGACTGCTCTGAAATGGACCACAGCAGGAGGAAGAAAATGTAGAGCAAAACTGTACCATAAAATAGACGAGGCTTACTGTCTTATGGAGACTGGTGGAACTCTCGAGTCTATGGCCCTTAGACTTTTCAGGACTGAAACTGAACACACCCCCATGGCTCAACTTAAAGTCAAACAACAGACAGGCCTATTAGATGAACAATAACACCAGGGAGGTGCACAATCCTTAGACAACAAACCATAGGAGATCAAAAGGACAAAAAGAGATAGGAAAGAAGGTACAATGGAAAATCGGAACCACAGGGAGGAAGTGAGAAGAGTACTGTTAGAAT
>NW_006413782.1:4625-5187 GCF_000296735.1 Chrysochloris asiatica | reverse complement strand
AAAAGAGTAGTTCAGCAGCAGCAGTGTCATTTAAATGCCTGTATTCTGAGGTGTTTTCATTTGGCTATAACTACAAATTTCCTAAATTTTTCAGTTTATTTTTTATCAATTGATTTTACTTGTCTGCTTATTTTATTACCATAAATTAATATTTACACCATTATCTATTTAATGAAGAAAATATTTGACCTGAAAATTCAACAAGCTTAACTTGCTTAAGTGTACTGTACTCATATTTTGTATGAAATATATTTGTCCTTGGAAATATAATCTATTATGACAGAATTTAAACCTCACATTTGGCTTCAAGGTGATCGTGAGTTAAAAAAAGGAAACCTGGGTTTAATTTAATGATCTTAATTGCCAGCTGGCTGAAACCTTTAAACCATGAATTAATTCATTAGTACATAAATAAATTACATCTGACAACCTCCTTCTAAACTAATGTGCAGTCATTCATTTTCATCCCTTTGTGTGTTTCAGTATTAGTTCAGATTGTTTAATTACTTATCAGCAACATTAACAAGAAACAACTGACAAGAAGGTGGAGATTAAGAATGTT
>NW_006413782.1:0-3120 GCF_000296735.1 Chrysochloris asiatica | reverse complement strand
CATGCTGGGTAGGGTGGAGGGTCAGAGAAAAAGAGGAAGACCCCCAACGAGATGGATCAGCCAGGTGGCATCATTGATGGACTCAAGTGTGGCAGTGGTAGTGAGGTTGGCCCAGGATCGAACATT
Source organism: Chrysochloris asiatica (assembly GCF_000296735.1). Taxonomy (NCBI): domain Eukaryota; kingdom Metazoa; phylum Chordata; class Mammalia; order Afrosoricida; family Chrysochloridae; genus Chrysochloris; species Chrysochloris asiatica. The sequence continues at coordinate 2,994 of NW_006413782.1, read as the reverse complement.
GTTTCGTTCTGCTATGCATGGGGTCACTATGAGTCAGTTCCGATTCGATGGCACCTGACAACAACAACAACATAAATACTTGATAAAGATGCCATTTTCTTCATAATAACTAAGGTCAGACTTCAAAACAAAAAACAACGAAAAAAGTCATAACAACAATGTTCAATGAAGTTACATCAGAAAAAAATAAAGCTTAAATATGAAAGAGTGCTGGAGAACTCCTAGTGCTTTTATGTTGTTTCCTTTTGTTTGATTGTGTTGTTTTATTAGTTTGTGTCTTTTTGCTTTGCAAATATTGTAGTTTTTCTACGTTGAAACTGTGTTGTTATCCTAAATGCTATGATTGCTCACTTCATGTCACTCTGTCACATCATAGTAATTCTTACAATATTTCAAACTGTTTTTAAATTATTTCATAACATGTAGTCTACGTTGTTATTGTTGTTATGTGCTGAAAAATGGGTTCCAATTTGCAGTGACTTTGTATTGAATTTCAGAATAGCAACTGGTGAGTTTAATCGTTGAACTTGTGGTTAACAGTCCAGTACTAATAATATATTGACACACCAAAACTCATAGCTAAAATATGCACTATTATTGTTATTGTTGTTAATTGCCACTGAGTGGGCGCCAACTGCTGGAGACTTTATACAGGAGCAGCTGATGGGTTTGAACCACCTATATTGCATACAGCAAGATTGCCACCATAATGTTGTTGTTGTTGTTGTTAGGTGCCATCGAGTCGGTACCTAAGGCTGTGCTCTTTGTTCTGCATCAGTAAATGTTTTGAGTCCTCTGCACTTTCAGCAATCAAGATTGTATCATCTGCATATTGCAGATTGTTAATTAGTCTTCCTCCAATCCTGATGCCACATTTTTCTTCATATAGCACAGGTTCTTGGATTATTTGCTCAGCATACAGGTTGAATACAACTTTGTCACACATCTTTCTTAATTTTAAAATATTCAGTGTTCCCATACGTATTCAACCCAATGAAAGAGCTCCAAAATATGTAATGCAAACTCTAATAGATTTGAACAAAGAAATAGACTAATCTTCAATAACAGTGGGAGATTTTACTATACCACTTTCAAAAAGGCATAAAACAATCAGAAAGACACAGAGTAACTAAACAACATATTCAGCCAACTTGAACTCAAAGATGTGTACAGAGCATTCAACCCAACAACAGCACAATACATATTCTTTTCCAGTGCAAATGGACCATTCTCTATAACAGACCATGTGTTAGGCCATAAAACAAGCCTCCATAAATTTACAAACATCAAAATACTACACAGCATTTTCTCAGACCACAATGCTATGAAATTAGAAATCAACAAAAGGAAGGCTAAGGAAATAAAGTCAAATGAATGGAAACTGAATAACACCCTGCTTAAAAGATGCTGGGTAGTAGTAGAAATAAGATGTGAATTCACAAAGTTCCTAGAAACAAATGAGAACGAAAACACAACATAATGAATTTTTGGACATGGCAAAAGTAGTGCTGAAAGGACAACTTATTGCAATAAATGTGCATCCAAAAAGAAGAAAGAACCAAAATCAACACATTACACAACATCTCCAACAACTAGAAACAGACCAGCAAGATAAACAATCAGTGAACAGCAGAAAAGATATAATAAAGATTAGAGCAGAAATAAATGAGATAGAAAACAGGAAAACCTTGGAACGAATCAACAGGACACAGAACTGGCTCTTTTAAAAGATTAATAAAATTGACAAACCATTGGCAAACCTCACAAATAAAAGAGGGAAAAGACACAAATAACACATGTAAGAAACCACATGGGTGATGTCACAACAGAACCAATAGAAATAATAATGATAATAACAGAATATTATAAAGAGTTGTACTCCAACAAACTTGAAAACCTAGAGGAAATGGATGCAATTTTACAAAATCATGACCTATATACCCTTCCACAAAATGAAGAAGAAAACTTGAACAGACATATAACAAAGGAAGAAATTTATCAGGACATCAAAAAACTCCCAAACAAAAAAAGCCCAGGTCCACATGGCTTCACTGGTGAGTTTTATCAAACATTAATAGAAGAGCTGTCACTCACAATACTTAAATGATTCCAGAATATTGAAGAGGATGTAATACTTCCTAATACATTTTATGAAGCAAGCATAACCCTCATTCCAAAACCAGAGATGGACATCACTAAGAAATAAAATTATAGACCAATATAACTCATAGGCATAGATGCAAACATTCTTAACAAAATTCTAGCCAACACAATTCAGCAACACATAAAACAATAATACATAATGACCAAGTGGGCTTCATATCAGGGATGCAAGGATGGTTCAACATTAGAAAACCAACAAGAAAAAGGGAAAGAGCCACATAATCATATCAATTGATGCAGAAAAGGCATTTTACAAAATCCAACATCCATTCCTGATAAAAAAAAAAATTCAACAAAGTAGGAATTGAAGAGCAATTCTTCAACATAATTAAGAGCATATATACAAAACTAATGTCCAACATCACTCTTAATGGAGAGAAACTAAAAGTCTTCCCTTTGTAAACAGGAACTATACAAGATTGTCCTTTATCACCACTCCTAGTCAATATTCTGTAAGTTTTAGCCAGACCTATAAGGCAAGATAGGGAAATTCAAGGCATACAAATAGGCAAAGAGGAAGTAAAACTCTATCTATTTGAAGATGATATGATTCTATATACAGAAAGCCTCCCAGTCTCAGCAAAAAAAAAAATCTACTGGAATTCAAGATATAGCTAAGACATAGGTTACAAGATCAGCATACAAAAATCAGTTGGATACCCGGAGTCCTGGTGTGGCGCTGTGGGTTAATACGTCAGACTGCAAAGTTGTTTGAACTGCAAGGTTGGTGGTTCAAGCTCACCGTTTCTGTATTACCTTGAGCAAAACTTTGCTTGCTTGAGATATCAAAGAGATTGTCCGATGATTTCCGCATTCCGTTGGGTCACCTCT
>NW_006413781.1:6020-6779 GCF_000296735.1 Chrysochloris asiatica | reverse complement strand
CCCTGGGTTTGCTTTTCCTGATGATATTGAGATTTCCCACAGTGTATTCTCACAGATGTAGTCAATTTGTCTTCTGTATAGTCCATCTGGTGAGAAAAAAATGTTGTAAGAAAAATGTATTTGCAATGAATAAATTGCAGGTGTTGCAAAATTCTATCATGTGATCTCCAGCATCAGTTTACCACTAAGATTGTCTTCTCCAGCTATTGATCCTTCCTCTTTGTTTCCATCCTTTTAATTTCAATGATTTCCAATACATCTTGATTGCATATTTAATCAATTTCAGATGGAAGAAGTTAGTAGAATTCTTCAATTTCATCATTACTGGCTTTAATGGTTGGTGGCTAAATTTGAATATTAGTGGTGTTAGCTAGTATTACTTGTATGCATACGGAGATTATCCTATTGCAGACAGCAATGCCATTAATATCACATGCAAGTAAAATTACTAAAGATAATTCAAAAGCAGCTGCAATAGTACATTGACAGTGAAATGTCAAAGCCAAATTCAGACAAGGATATGGAAAAATATCATTACTGATGTTAGATGGATCTTGTTGGAAAGCAGAGAATATCAGAAATATGTTTACCTGTGAATCATGACAAACTATGGACAACATGGCGGAGAATGAATATTCTGGTATACTTAACTGTGTTCATAAGGAACCTCTACATAAACCAAGAGGCAGTCATTCAAACAGAGCAAGGGACACAAATGGTTTAAAATCAGGAATGGTGTGTGCCAGGGCTGCATTATTT
>NW_006413781.1:2942-4453 GCF_000296735.1 Chrysochloris asiatica | reverse complement strand
AGAACTTACTAAGGAGACAGAAAGAAGGCAAGCCTATGAGCTATGAGAACAGCAGAGATGTCCATTTTAAAGAATAAATACTCCTAGACAGCCATGTTCAATGTCTATCTCACTGGCTTTCAGAGATAGACCCACTTGATTATCGAGTGTACTTTCACTTTCTATTAAATCTGCCGTCTCACACTCCTGGTATCTTGCTCATGTCTTGCATCCCGGACACCTCATCTGAATTAGTGACTCCTAGCTAGACGTCCAGGAGAGCTCCTGTGGAATGTTTGGTAACAACATATACTCCAGATTTTATTTTGTAGATTGGTGGCAATGCAATAATCATTTGCTAATTCACAACACTGCTTCTATATAAAAAGAAACAGCCATGCTATATAACAGAATACAAAATTTTCTTTCATTAATGGTTAAACTTGATAGTTCAAAGAAATGTATTCGTGATGGGGTCCCTCTGGCTGTGTTTGCGGACCCACTGGAGGTACATCTTGATATTTCTGCCTTATGGTACCTTAGGGAGAAAAGTTTAAATAAGCTGCTTTAAGTTCTGAGGCCCTTTTCTTCAAGTGCATTCTTCTTTATATCCATTTCAAAGCTGAACCTCCCATATTTTCTACTTGCGTATCCTTTGGGAAGAAGGGTCACTATATATTTGGTAAATGCATTAATGATATATTTAAGATTGTTAAATAATTATAGGAGCAGGCATGGGGAAAATGTAATTAATTGAATCAAAGTTCAGGCTGTAAGAAAATAAGAATAATAAAGTCTCTGAAAAATTAAATTAACGAGTTTTCTCTTTATGGTGTGATTACTTGTGGAAAAGAAGAAGATTATCCCTTGTTGGCCAATTTAGCTAATACTTCAAAAATGCATTAGGATTGGAGGAAGACTCATTAACAATTTGCAATATGCAGATGACACAACCTTACTTACTGAAAGCTAAGAAAACTTTAAGGACTTATTGATGAAGATCAAACATTGTAATATTTAGTATGGACTAGTTCTCAACATTGAAAAAACAGAAAGCCTCACAATTAGATCAATAAGCAACATCATGAAAAAGGAAGAAAACATTGAATTTGTCAAGGATTAAATTTTACTTCAAACCACAATTAACATCCATGGAAGCAGCAGTCTAGAAATCAAGCAACATATTGCATTGGGCAAATCTGCTACAAAAGGCCTATTTAAAGTGTTAAAGACTAGAGATGTAATTTTGAGATTAAAGTGTGAATGTGAAAGCTAAACAATGAACAAAGAAGACAGAATTGATGTCTTTGAATGATGGTGTCAGCAAAGAATATTTAATATACTATTGACATCCAGAAAAATGAACAAATCTATGCTGGAAGAAGTGTAGGCAGGAAGCTCCTTAAAATAAACAATGGCAAGATTTCTCATAGACTTGGGTCATGTTGCCAGTTCCTGAAGTGGGACATCATTCTAGGTGGGCTGGCGAAGTCCAAGGATAGATGAATTGGCACACTGACTACAACAATGGG
>NW_006413781.1:0-429 GCF_000296735.1 Chrysochloris asiatica | reverse complement strand
GGAAAAGATTCAGAAAGGTTAGGAAAGAAGGTGGAATGTAAATAGGAACCAAAGGAAAAAATGGGAGAACTATTGTTAGATGGAAGGAGCTCTGGTAGCGTAGTGATTACAAAATGGGTTGCTAACCTTAAAGGTCGGCAGTTCGAAACTACCAGCTGTTTTGCAGGAGAAAATGAGGCTTTCTGCTCCCATAAAGATTTACAGCCTCGGAAACCCTGTGCAGGGTCACTATGCGCCAGAACCGACTCCACAGTACTTAACAACAACAACAAATTGTTAGACGGAGGAGATCTGGTAGCATAGTGGTTACGAATCAGGCTGCTAACCTTAGCAGTTCGAAACTACCAGTGGTTCCATGGGAGAAAGATAAACCCTGTACAGGGTCGCTATGAGTCGGAATCAACTCCTCTGCGCATAACAACAACAACA
>NW_006413780.1:2992-6606 GCF_000296735.1 Chrysochloris asiatica | reverse complement strand
TGGATTGCAAACTCGGTTTGAACCACCAGGTCAGTGGTTCTAGCTCAATAGCAAACCCTATTCAGGTTTTCTATGGGTCAGAACAGACTTGATGGTACTTAATAACAACAACAACAATCCTCGAGTCCTGGTGCGGCTGTAGCATAATGCACTGGACTGCAAGGTCAGCAGTTCAAACTCACCAGTCACTCCTTGGAAATCCTGTACAGAGTCGCTATGAGCAGAGGCAGAGTCAGGTAGGACAGGCTCCATGGGGGAGGGACTGAAAACCCAGAGAAGCTGCTTTCACGAAATAGCCCCAAAGCTCTGGATCAAGCATAAGGTGCAGGGCATCAGTTTCCTGCACCCACCGATGTAAAAATCACTGGTATAAAGGAAAATATTGTGATTTAGGAATCAATCCAGGACTCCCTCTGCGGTCACCTGCCTGGGTTCAGTTCAGAGGGTGGAACCACAACCCAACCGGTACAGTTAACCAGCACTAAAACCCCATGCAAGGACATTTGCAAAAGGTGGTGTGGGAGGATTCTACATATTTCTTCCTCCTCTTCCTTGTCACGCCTTCTCTGCCCAGCCTGGATGCCTTCAGGAAGGTGGGTGTGTACCCCCAAAACAGTCCAACGTTGAGCCCACAGCTTTCCCACAGCACAGAGAGGAAGACCCCCATTTGTCCCATAGCCAGATTTTTTGGCGGCTGCTTATGATGTCTGACTCTAGGTTCCAGCCCTAAAGTTAACTTGTGCAGGACCCTTTACTTCTGCCTACCAGCAAGTAAAAAGCAGGGCTGGCCTGACAGACAAACCATATGAACAATCTGTAAAACCCCAGCATAAAAGGACACAACTAGGGAGGGCAAGACCATACCCAAGGGAGGCAGTGACCCAGCGCTAGAAGATATGGAACTGCATGTCTGGAGGGAGATGTGTGACCAATTTTTTATCTTTCACTTTTCGTTTTTCATATATCTTTCCTCTTCACTCTTATCACACCCTCACTGCCCAGCCCAGACACCTTCAAGCAGGTAGGAGCACACCCCCAAAAGGGTCCAGCCTTGTACTCAGAGTTCTCCAGTAGCACAGAAAGCAAACCTGTAGGCTGCTGCTTATGACATCTGGCTCTGGTACCCAGCCCCAAAGTTGACCTGGGCAGGACCCTTTATCCCTGCCTGCACAGCAAAGGCCAGTGGACAAATGCAATTGTATTCTTGTTTTAGATTGGTGGTTTCTGTCTCTACTACTATATTGTTCCTGTCTTTGGTCCTTTTGGTCTCATCCTTTTCCCAGGGGTTGGAGCTTTCTCCCGCTACCTTACCCAAGAAGAGACAGCAACTGTGCTCATATAGCCAAGCTACAGTCATACCCTGTAATACCCCACCATCTGGACAAGAGCCTAATTCTAGGTATTACACAGGAAAAGAGAAGCCTTTCTCCAGATCATATCCACCGGGAGATGCTTAGTAAGCTTAACAACAAAACAAGATACAACCATTTAAGCATTAAAAACACACATAACTGCTGAAAATGCCTAGGAAAATACAATGAAGGATCTCAGCACATGTCAAAAACCAGAAAAAAGTAACTGAGACAAATAAGCTGGAAGCAGACACAGACTTTCCAGTAGAAGAGCTTCCTCTGGATCTGCCTGAGAAGGAATTCAGAAGAATGCTATGGAAACAAATTCAAATGCTCTGAAAAGGGGTGGAGGAAAATAAGGAAGAAGTAAGGAAAGTGCTACAGGAGGAATCAAACAAGATAGATATGGCATTTGACACAATCCAAAAGTTGCAAGAAGAAGTCCAGGTGATTAATAATAAAATATCAGAAATGGACAATACACTAAAAGGCTAAAGGAGTAGAATGGAAGAGATGGAAGCCAGAACCAGCGAGCTGGAAGTCAAATATCTCAATATTTCTCAGATAGAAAAGCAAACAGAAAGAAGGATTAAAAAACTCTGAAGAGGATCTAAGATTCATGCTGGATAACATGAAGAGGAATAATATAAGAATTACTGGCATTCCAGAACAGGAAGAATCACAGAAGTCCACAGAAGAGATAGTTGAAGAGCTTCTGGAAGAAATTTTTCCTAACATCTTGAAGGATGAGAAGATAAACATTCAAGAAGCTGAAAGAACCCGAGGAAGGATAGACCCCAAAAGAAAATCACCGAGACATATTATAATCAAGCTCTCTAAATCAAAGACAAGGAGAGAATCCTTAAAGCAGCCAAGGAAAAGAGAAGTGTTACTTACAAAGGCAAGCAAATCAGATTAAGCTCTGAATTCTCAGCAGAAACCATGCAGGCAAGAAGGCAATGGGGGGTGGGGGGTATATAAAACCCTAAAAGAAAAAAACCTGCTAACCAAGATTTGTCTATCCAGAAAAACTGTCAATCAAATACAATGGTGTAATCAAAACATTCCAGGAAAAACAGAAGCTAAGAGATTTTGTCAAAGCCAATCCAGCACTTCAAAACATCATAAAAGGAATTCTTTGGAATGAAAACCAGCAAGAACAGACAACAACCAGAGATTGACAGACATGGCAACACCACCTGGAACTCAGTTGACAGCAGAGTTCAGAACAGAACAAAATTACAGCAATGAATTCACAGGACCCATGAGGCCAACCAAAGATCAAAATATTAGCAATGTCAAAGAAGGGAAAAATATAAGAACAGAGATGCAGGTGGTGAGAAGGCTGAGTAGATTGCAGGATATAATACATTGTCTTAAACACCACAACCTTAATAGACTATAAGGTTGTTGTTGTTGTTCTGAAGTGCCATTGAATAGATTCCGACCCATAGAGACCCTGTATAGGGTTTTGAAGGAGCAGCTGGTGAGCTTGAACTGCCAAACTTGCATTCAAACGGCATTTCAGTCTGGTGCATTAACCCACAGTGCCACACCAGACTATAGGGTAACCCCAAAGAAAATTAATGCTTCACAATTTACCATGAAAATGAAGATCCAAGCAGAACAAGGAAACATTAAAACGAAGAAGAAAAAAAAAAACAAAAACAAGAAACACAAACATGAACTCATAGTCACTGAGTTGGACTCGACTCTATGGCACTTAACAACAACACTCTTTCCCTGGAGTGGCTCTGGATAAGGACTGCACTACTAACTGCAAGTTCAGAAGTTCAAACTGACCATCTGCTCCTTGGAAACCCTATATAGGACTGCTATGAGGTGAAACAAACTCAATGGCACTCAACAACAGCAACACTTTTCCTAGATGATCCTGTGACTGTGTTGAGAGACAGACATTCATTCAGTCTTAGATGTAGAAAAGCTGGTGTAACAAGAAAGGAAGGTAATGGTTGACTCTAACTGGGACTGCAGTGGGATGGAGGGAGAATGAGCACAGAAGGAGTCACGAAAGAGAAGATGCTTGAACTGGGTTTTAAACGATAAGTAGGAGTTTACCAGCCAGCCTAAGCAGAAGGGAATTTCAGGCATAGGGAACAGAGTGTCTAGTTTCAGTAGAATCATTTGACACTGTCCGTGGTGCTGCATTTAATATCTCATCATTGGAATGTAGCTATAGGGGCAAGGAATTAGGCTAGAGGGACATTTGCAGGCAAAATCATGAAGGACCATGTATTAAAT
>NW_006413780.1:0-612 GCF_000296735.1 Chrysochloris asiatica | reverse complement strand
AGTGGTCCTATGCAGTATTTCTGCTTTTGTGACTGACTAATTTCACTCAACATAAGGTCCTCAAGGTTCATCCATGTTATGCAGTGGCTTGCAGCCTCCTTGTTATTCTTCAAGGTAGCATAATATTCCATTGTTTGTATGTACCACAGATTGTTTATCCATTCTTCAGTTGAAGGGCACTTTGACTGTCTCCATCTTTTTACTATTGTAAATAGTACTACTATGAACATTGGTGTGCATATATCCACTCGTGTTATGGCTCGTATTTCTTGTGGATAAATACCAAGTAGAGGAAGTGCTGGATCATAAAGTATTTCTATTTCCAACCTTCTGAGGAAGCGCCATATCGTTTTCCAGTGAGGTTGGACCATTTTGCAGTCCCACCAGCAATGCAGGAGTGTCCCACTTTCTCCACATCCCCACCAGCATTTATTGTCCTCTACTTTTTTGATCTTTGCTATTGTTGCTGGAGTGAGGTGATATTTCATTGTTGTTTTGATTTGCATTTCTCTAATGGCTAGTGATTGTGAACATTTCTTCATATGTTAGTTGGCTGCATGGATCTTCTCCTTGGTGAAATGTCTGTTCATGTCCTGTACCCATTTTTTAATT
>NW_006413779.1:2720-6423 GCF_000296735.1 Chrysochloris asiatica | reverse complement strand
TTCTATCACCAAAACCATAAAGTTAGTGATTAGTTTTTCCATATCTTTAAAGAATGATGTTGGAATCTGGATTGGAATTGCGTTATATCTAGAGGTTGCTTGGTAGTGTTGACATTTTTACAATATTAAGTTTGCCTATCCACAAACAGGGTATATTCCTCTATTTTTGCATGTCTTTTTTGGTTTCTTGTAGTAGTGCTTAGTAGTTTTCTTTGTATAGGTCTTCTCTAGTTAGATTTATTCCCAAGTATTTCATCTTTGAATGTATTTTGTAAATAGTATTGTTTTCCTGATTTCCGTTTCTGAGCTCTCTTTATGAATGTAAAGAAATTCAAGTTATTTTTGTATGTTGATCAATACTCTACCACTTTGCTGAATTTATCAGAGTTTGAATAATTTTCTTGTTGAGTCTTTGAAATTTTTGAAATATAGGATCATATCTGCAAATAGGGAGAGTTTTATTTCTTTGCCAATTTGGATGCCTTTACTTTCCCTTTCTTGCCTTATGGTGGTGGTGGTGGTGATGTGCTGTGGAGTCGGTTCCGACTCACAGTGACCTGTGCAGGGTTTCCAAGGCTATAAATCTTTACGGGAGCAGAAAGCCTCAGAACACCTGGTAGTTTCGAACTGCTGACCTTGTGGTTCGCAGCCTGATTCATAACCACTACGCTACCAGAGCTCCTTTTTCTTGCCTTATAGCTCTGGCTAAAACTTCCAGTTTTAGGAGTAGTGATAAAGGGTATACTTGTCTGGTTCCTCTTCACAAGGGGAATGACTTCAGTTTCTCACCATTGAGAGTGATGTTAGCTGTTGGTTTTGTATATATGCCTTTATTTATGTGGAGGAATTTCTGGAAAAGGGTATTTAAGAAATATTCCTAGAAAAAATTCACTTCTGATTTGAGACATTCAAGAAGCAAGGCTTCTTCCCTAGAGCCTAGAGAGAGAGAGAAAGAGAAGCCTCATCGCACCCTGAATTCATCATACTGCTAGCCTCCAGAAAAGAAAAAAAAAATTCTGTTCTTTAAAGCACCTACTTTTGTTGTAATCTTTGTTGTTGATAGAGCAGTACTAGCAAACAAAGACAGAAAGAGTACCTTTTTGTGCATACTAAACATACATTTTAGCTCTTAAAAACAAATGTTTTCTTTTTAATTGTTCATTGTTTTGAAATCATAGGCTAGGACTTGAACAGGTATTTTACCAAAGAGGATATTCAAACCGTCAGCAAGCAATGTTCACAATCATTAGCCATTAAAGAGATGCAATGAGATACTACCTCACTCCTATTATAACAGTTGTTGTCAAGTGTCCTTGAGTCGGTTCCAACTCATATCAACCCTATATAGGATTCCCAAGGAGCAGCTAGTGGGTTTGAACCACCAAACCACCAACGTTGTGGTTCCTAGTACAGTGCCTATTGTGCAGACCCACACCAGGAGTCCATTATAAAAGTTGTTGTTGCTAAGTGCCGTGGAGTTGGTTCCAACTCATAACAACCCTGTATAGGGTTTCCAAGGCGTGCCTGGTGAGTTTAAACAATGGACTACTACTCAACCTAAGGAGAAATGAAATTCTGATGCATGCCACCGCAGGAATAGACCTTGAAAACATCAGGATGCATTAAATAAGTCAGCTGTTAAAGGAAAAGTATTGCATGATTTCATTTATATGAAATAAGGAAGCATATACAAACCAAGGAGTCCTGGTTTGGTGCTGTGTGTTTAAGCACTGGACTGTAAGGTTGGTTTGAACCACAAGATCGGGGTTTCAAACACACCAGCTGCTCTTTGGAAACCCTGGACAGAATCACTATGAGTTGGAGTCAGCTCGATGGTACTTAACAACAACAAAACATAAAACCAAAGATTATTACTGATTACCAGGGGTGGGAAAAAAAGAGAAAAGCAGAATTTGTGTTTAGGGGATATCTTTGTATCTAATGCTCTGCTGTAACAGAAATCTCACATATGGTTGGTTTTAACAAACACATTTATTTTCTTACAGTTTGTTGTTGTTAAATGCCGATGAGTGGGTTCCAACTCATGGCGACTTTGTATAGGGTTTCCAAGGAGTATCTGGTGGGTTTGAAACACTAATCTTGAAGCTAAAACTGACCTTGTGGTCCAGTCTTATCCTACAGCACCGTACCAGTAGAAATCCGGGGAAGGCTTTCTGTCTGTCAGCTCCAGAGAAAGGTCCTTGTTTGTCTCTTTTAGCTTTGCTTCTGGGCGACCTTCATGTGGCTTGGCATCTCTCTTACTCCATCTCTGCTTCCTCAATTGCCTATGTAATCACTTTTATAACTCAAAACATATTAATTATATCTCATTAACATAACAGAAGCCCATTCTCAAATGGGATTATAATCACAGATACAGGAATTAAGACTGGCAACATATTTGGGGGGAAACATAATTCAATGAATAACCGGGGTATCAACTTGACAGTAGTGGTGGCAGAGTTATTTAGAAAAGGATAGTGAGAGTGATGCTATAACTTGAAAAATGTAATCAATGTCACTTAATTGTACATGTAGAAATTGCTAACATGGCATGTTTTATTATCTATAGTTTCACTACTTTAATAAAAAACTCTGAAATACTAAATTAAAGAAATGATTATTGTCCATAATAATTTTGTCATCTAGAGGAGGAGTAAACTAAAAATGATTTGTTCCAGATATTAAATATGTTCAGGTATGGTATTATAATTTTACAAAATACTTGGCTTCATTAAATAATCATGATTCAGTGTCACAGAGGAAGATGCGGGCATTCAAAGAGATACATAAGTTGCACAAGGTCCCACAGCTAGTCATTGCCAAGCTGTTTATCAAATCTACATTTGTCTAACTCTAGAGCCCAGAGCCGAGTGTCAGGATGCTTGAGTTGCTAACAAGACAGGCAAAGTAAGCAATAAGGGCAGTTGAGCTTCAGGCTCTTTTAGGAAAAAGGAGCCTTGCTTCAGGGAAGTTCATTACTTTTGCCATGAACCTTGGTTCCTAGTTTATAAATTATCTCTACCAATACTTGCCTAAGCAATTACCCTGAGGCCTGAAAGAGTTTGTGCATCTTCCCATAGGAAGCAATTTACTTTCCTTTCCCAGGAGGATAAGGGCCCATTAAGCTTCTAAATAAGACATTTTTTCCTATTACTTGATCACTTTAACAAATGTAATTTTTTTTCTAAATAATATTAAAATAATATAGAGGATTGATTTTTCAGAGTTTAGAAGCAGCTATAACGATGAACAAAATGGGCTTTCTCAACAGAGGAATACCAGAAGGCACTCGAGCTCACTCTGTATTACACGTGCCTTGACATTTATTTCCTAGAGAGGCTTCAGCATTTACAATATTTTTAAATGTGAGATTGCTCTCAAGCTACAACTTTTAATTCCACTGTGACATTATCCTTTCCTTTTACCTGAAGTCATGAATGAGTTTTGCTTGGCAACACATGAAGAAAACTGCTGGTATCAGAAAACAGATTAGAAATAGAATCAGAACTTTAAACCAGGGAGAGTTGGGATCAAGTTACTAAATCCTCCCTTTGGCTACATTTCAACTAGAATGTTCAGTGAAAGTTCTCACCATGGAAAGACTTCTAGGAAGGCACCTGTCTAGCAGAAAGAGGACTCAGACTTAACAAGCATCTGTTAAAGGCCTGATAGCCATTAAGGTTCATCTTCACAATTTTGA
>NW_006413779.1:0-1715 GCF_000296735.1 Chrysochloris asiatica | reverse complement strand
TTTCATATCTTAAAAGAGATTTGAATCAAGATGCAACCTAATCCTGTAGATTGCACACAACCTCATTAACATCATAGGAGCATTTAAAACACATTGGATAATTACATTAAATCACATCACATTGTATTACAGGGCTGACTATATATGTATTCTCTGGTAGCGTAGTGGTTACTAATCAGGCTGCGAACTGCAAGGTCAGCAGTTTGAAACTACCAGCTGTTCCCTGGGAGAAAGATGAGGCTTTCTGTTCTTGTAAAGATTTACAGTCTCAGAAACCCTGTATAGAGTCGCTATGAGTCAGAACCAACTCCACAACACATAACCACCACCACCATGTTGTATTAGTTCTCACCATAGACTTGATCACTACATCTTAAGTGCTAAAACACTGGAACTCCTGGCCCAGCCAAGTTGACACAAAGTCTTAAGTATCGCATCCCGCATGGTGAGATCTGTTATGAGTAGCTGATCAACTGAAGGAACATTTTCTTGAGGGTTTGGTCTGCTCTCCGATATAGGTGGAGACTGGAAAAGCTGACTTGTGTTTTGTTGGGTCTGGATCTAGTATCTAGCTTATCATCACTGAGTTCTTTGAACTCAAACCAGCAGCCTATCTCATTGCCTGGTGATCTAGGATGTATCAGTAGCCTGCCATCTTTTTTCAACTTTTTATTATAAATTGAGTGAAAGTTTATAGACAAGATCACCAGTTGTACATTCAGCATATCATCCACTTTGTTTCAACTCAATGATTACAGTCTCCTCCCTGCAACAATTATCCCACTTCCTCACTGTGGTTTCTGTTTCCATACTACCCACTTTCCCGTCCCTTTTTAACTTTGTCCTTAGGAAAATGTTGCCCTTTAAATTTTGAATGATTGATCGTTCCATGGTGAGTATATCTTATAGTGTTGTTGTCCCCTCTATAAACCAAACTACTTCTTGACTGAAAATGAGGCTATGAGGCTGACTTCCTTTCCAGTCCTGAAGTTTGGCCAAGCACCATAGTCTCAGGTTCCTCCAGTATTTCTTACCAGTAAACCTGGTTATTATTATTAAATAATTTTGAGTTTTGTTCCACATTTTCTCCCACTTTATCCAGAACCTGCTGATGTGATCCCTTTCAAAGCAGTTGGTAGTGGTTGCTATGCACTGTGTAGTTCTTCTGATCTCAGAATCTTTCACATGTTCCATTAGTCTGTTGGACTAATTGATCCAAGCCTCTTCAATTCTATCATGTCTCTTTCTTCTACACATGGAGAGAGCAATAGTTGTACCTTAGAGGGCCACTCATGAGCCTTCAAGATCCCAAATAATACTTACCCAAATAGGATGTAGAACACTGTCTTTGTGGACTATGCTCTGCAAATTGAACATGATATCCCCTGAGACTATGGTCCTAAACCCCCAGACCCATCAACTCATTGTCTTAAAATGTTTGTTAATACCTAGGAAGCTTTCATCATTTTGTCCGCTTTATGTTCTACCACCACCATTCGTCTGTCAGTTTGTCATACTGTGGTGGCTTGTGAGTTGCTGTGATTCTGAAAGCTATGCCACTGATATTTTAAATACCAGCAGGGTCATCCATGGTGGATAGGTTTCAGATGAGCTTCCAGACGAAGACAGACTAGGAAGGAGGAGTGACAAACCACTTCCAAATATTTAGTCACTGAAAACCTTATGAATAGCAGAGAAACACTGTCAGATATAGT
>NW_006413778.1:5081-5569 GCF_000296735.1 Chrysochloris asiatica | reverse complement strand
GGAAAACTCTGTTTTTGCCTTTGATTTTGATTTTGGCTTTGTTTTCTACCGGACTGGAGCTGTTTGGCTGCCACATAAAAAAGTAAAAAGGGAAGACCACATCCTCCTGGAGGCAATCAGAAAACATAAAAAAAAATTACCAAACTACATAATTAATTATTAGGGCCACAGATAAACATTAAACATGCACAAAAAGCAAAAGCAGATGTCCATAGTGTTGCATGTCCAAAAAAAAAGATAAAACATCTGAGACAAATAAACCAGTAGTAGACTTTCTCTCCATGCTGGAAGGAGGGCAGGCCATGGAAATGCCTGAGAAAGAATTCAGAAAAATGATTATATAATGTTTCAAAGCACTTTACAATGGAGTTGAGAAAAATAAGGAAGAAGTCAGGAAAGTGCTACAGGAGCAATAAAACAAGATAAATACAGTATTGGAAATTATTCAAAACCTACAGAAAGAGATCCAAACAATCAATAACAAAATG
>NW_006413778.1:1930-2666 GCF_000296735.1 Chrysochloris asiatica | reverse complement strand
GAAAACACAACATACCAAAATCTCTGGGACACGGCAAAAGCGGTGCTGAGAGGCCAATTTATTGCAATAAATGTACACACTCAAAAAGAAGAAAGAACTAAAATTAACACATTAACACGGCACCTACAACAATCAGAAACAGACCAACAGAGGGAACCCACAGTCACCAAAAGAAAGGAAATAATAAAGATCAGAGCAGAAATAAATGAGGTAGAAAACAGAAAAACTATAGAAACAATCAACAAGACAAGAAGCTGATTCTTTGAAAGAATTAATAAAATGGACAGACCATTGGCAAACCTAACAAAAGAAAAGAGAGAGAAGACACAAATAACACACATTAGAAATCACATGGGTGATATCACAACGCAACCAAAGGAAATCAAAAGGATAAAAACAGAATACTATGAAGAGTTGTAGTCCAACAAATTTGAAAACTTAGAAGAGATGGATACATTTTTTGATAAACACGAACTACCTAAACTTACAGACAATGAAATAGAAAACCTGAACAGACACATAACAATAGAAGAAATTGACCAAGTCATTAAAAGACTTCCAACAAAAAAAAGTCCAGGCCCAGATGGATTCACAGGTGAATTCTACCAAACATTCAGGGAAGAGTTGACATCAATCCTACTCAAATTATTCCAGAATATAGAGGAGGACGGAAAAGTTCCTAATACATTCTATGAAGCAAGCATAACCCTCATACCAAAACCAGGGAAGGACGTTA
>NW_006413778.1:0-455 GCF_000296735.1 Chrysochloris asiatica | reverse complement strand
CCAGGCTGACTGATTCGACCCTATAGCGAGAGGACAGCCACTTCTCCCTCTTCAGAGCAGCCCTGCCTGAGGGAGCCAGCATTCACCGAGGACTCATCTGAAAGAGTGAGAGCATCTGCATCTCTATTGAGGCCCCTCTGGCAAGAGCACCAAGGAGTCAGCCAGCTGTTTCCACAGCAGAGAAGACTCTAAGACTGTTTAACCCTTAGAGAACTGGTGAAATTCCAGAGACTTTCTGCTGCTTTGCCTGTCGGGCGGGGGAAATGGGGAGTTAATAGATGTTACTGACTTTGTAATCGTTCGCCAACCATCATAATTTTATTGCCTGTTAATGTTTTCAGAAGCTAGGCAATCATTGCAGTGCCTGGCCCTTAAACATGCCACGTGTCTTTGCTCTCATGTCAAGAATCACTGCACTAATAGGAATTGTTACCTTTTTTGCCCTGCCCACCATG
>NW_006413777.1:5508-6278 GCF_000296735.1 Chrysochloris asiatica | reverse complement strand
ATCCAGTCATTGAAGCCAGGCCAAGTGGGTATTATCTGTGAGTGTGGGTGTTTTTGTGCATGTGCCCTCTCCAGCTGGATGCTTCACTCTCCAATCTAGCCCTCTGTGGCTATATCACTGACTCTGGGCCCAAGAGTCCCCAGGTCTTGCCATAGTGCTGGCCAACCAGGTCTCTACCCGGGTTCACAAGAATCTATAGAACATTGTAGGGCTTAGCTCGCAGCTTCATTGCTGTTTTTCCCTCATTTCCCTTGTAGGTGATTTATGTGGTTGTCGGGGACTGACCTCCACATAGTGGTTCGGTTCACGAGGAGGAGATACCTGGCGGCTGTAAAGATATACACAGACAGAAAGAGGGGGACAATGAGGCACCCCAAAGCCAGGGTGGATACATCACTGGTGGGCAGACTTGAGAGTACAGGCATCGTGGCCTCTGCAGGCAGCAACTCACTGCCCTGCAAACTTTACTGCATGCCCTCCAACCTGTAATGCACTGCAATCTTTACTGCATGCCCGCCAACCTGTAATGCACACCTAGGGAGGCCCGGGCCTCTGTTTTATTTAGGGGAGGAGCTTCACACCAAGCTGGGAGGGACTTAGGCAAGGTACAGTTAATATCAGTACTTTTCCAGACATTCAGGTAACTTTACATCTTACTTCGCTGGTTGGGAATCCCAGGCCAGCAACTTCGTTTCTCAGGCTCAATTAACATATCTATAGCCTCTGAGCTCAGGTGGGGGAAGGTGAGAGGTAAGGACAAAAGCTTGGGC
>NW_006413777.1:2144-3098 GCF_000296735.1 Chrysochloris asiatica | reverse complement strand
TGGTTTAGATAGAACTCAGGAAACCTAAAACTCTTAAGCAGTGTCTTCATTAGACATGAGTAACATATTCTAGTGGAAATAAGTTAGTTACTGTATCAGTCCATCTTGTTGAGGGTCTTCCTTTTTTTGCTGCCCCTTTACTTTTCCAGTATGATGTCTATTTTTTTAGAAACTGGTCCCTCCTGATAATATGTCTCAAGTTCTTGAGACGAAGTTTCACCATCCTCATTTCTAAGGAGCATCTATCTAGTTATATTTTTCAAGACATATTTATTCTTTCTTTTGGCAGTTTGTGGTATGTTTAATATTCTTTACCAGCTCCATAATTCAAAGGCATTAGCATCAATTCTTCTGTTTACCATATTCATTGTCCAGCTTTCCCATGCATGTGAGGCATTTGAAAGTACCAAGATTTGGGTCAGGTGCCCTTTAGTCCTCAGAGTAACATTTTTTTAACATGTTAAAGATGTTTCTTGCAGCAGATTTGCTGAATGTGGTAATTATTTGACTTATTCACTACTGCTTCTATAGGCATTGACTTTTAGATCCAAGTAAAATTAAATCCTGACACCTTCACTGTTTTCACCATTTATCATGGTGTTATTTATTGGTCTAGTTGTGAAGATTTTTGTTTTCTGTTGAGTTGTAGTCAGTACTAAAAGTTTTTCTTTAATCTTCATCAGTGAGTCCTCTTCATTTTAAGCAAGCAGAGTGTGTCATCTGCCTGTCTCAAGTTGTTAATGAGTCTTCTTCCAATCCTGATGCCCTGTACTTCATACAGTTCAGCTTCTCAGGTTATTTACTCAGCATACAGATTGAATAAATATGATGAAAAGGCATTATCCTGATTTTAAACCACATTATCCCCTTGATTCTGTTTGAAGCCTGCCTTTTGGACTACACACAGGATCCACATGAGCACAATTAAGTGTTCTGAAGTTCCCATTTTTCTCA
>NW_006413777.1:0-1299 GCF_000296735.1 Chrysochloris asiatica | reverse complement strand
ACTTTTAGATTTCTTCATGTATGATGTTCTTGATGTCATACCACAGTTCATCTGTTCTTCAATCATTAGAGTTCAATGTGTCAAATCTATTTTTGAGGGGTCTCCAAGTTTAGGTAGAATATACTCAAAGTTGCACTTTAACTTTTAAGTACTTGGATACATCTAGCCAGTACCTCAAATATGGAAGTGGTTTTGGAATTGGATAATCATTATAGGCTAGAAGAGTTTTAAATTGCCTAATAGTAAAATCCTAAGGATCCCTGGTAGAACAGTGGATTATGAATTGGGTTGCTAACCACAAGGTCAGCAGTCTACCATCTGCTCCACAGGAAAAAGATGAAGTTTTCTGGTCCCTGAAAGATTTTCAGTGTGAGAAACCCTATACAGGAAACTGACTTAGCACACAACCACTACCACAACCAATTGTAAAATCCTAGATTGCCTTGAAGAGACTGTTGGTGCAGTTATGGACATTAAAGGCAATTTTGGAAAACTAAGAAGGAAGTAAGAAGAAATGAAAATGATGAGAAATAGCAGCAGAGAAATTGGGGCAGCACAACTAGGAAATCCTTGCAAGACAGCACTGGAGCTAACTCACAAAGCTAGAGAGCTCAGTGTCTTCAGGTAGGAGGCTTTTCAGTGAAATAAGGTTCCTCTGGGTACTTGTCCACAAAATTTGACTTGCCCACCCATGGAGTGAGCTCTCAGTGCCGTCAAATTGAGGCTTACTGGATTAGTAGGTTGCTTCCAGGCACTTAACTGGTAAAACTGATGAGCTTTGTTACACTTGCTCTCAGGGCAGAGCCTGAGCTAGCTCTAGAGGCCTGAGTTGAGTAGCTAAGTGGCCAAGGAACCAGGAAGCTGAAGAGACAAGAGCGTGAAAGCAGAGCTGCCTTAGTCTCATTGGATTGGGCCACTCACTATATCTGGAATTTCAAAGAGTAGGGCCTTGACCTCTGAGCACTTCAAAGTGTGGAACCATAGACTTCTAGCTAAAAGTGAGATCTTTACCAAACTCTTCTTGAATCTGGGCCTGGATCTGCTAGTCAAAGTTAAGGGTGCTTCCATGCCCCTGTGACAGAAATGGGACCTGTTGGAACTAGGAGAATGAGACCACCCAGAGCCACTGGAGCAGAGTTGCTGTCCGAGAGGGCCTAGAAATCCAGGAACCTTCTACCCTTTATCCAGAGACCATACCCAATACCCACAGTCTCGAGGGCAGGACCATTGCCTATAAGGTTTCAGAGAACAGAGGATTCTTTTCAAGATTGAGACCTAATTAATGTAAATTGTGCCGCT
>NW_006413776.1:0-6460 GCF_000296735.1 Chrysochloris asiatica | reverse complement strand
CCAGTACCAGTCCATTTCAGCTCACTACTGCCTAAGATATCGATGTTTATGCGTTCCATTTCAGTTTTGACAACTTCCAATTTTCCCAGATTCATACTTCGTACTTATTTACATAGTGATTAGTTTTTCTATTATTGAACCATCATTGTATACCTGATATGAATACCACTTGGTCATGATAGTATTTTTGTTGTTGTTGTTGTTTTTTGATGTGCTATTGAAATCTGTTTGCTAGGATTTTGTTGAGAATTTTTGCTTCTATGTTCATGAGAGATGTTGGTCTATAATTTTCTTTCTTAATGATGTCCTTCCCTGGTTTTGGTTTGAGGATTATGCTTGCTTCATAAAATGTATTGGGAAGGTTTCCATCCTCTTCTATATTCTGGAATAATTTAAGTAGAATAGGTGACAGCTCTTCCCTGAATGTCTGGTAGAACTCACCAGTGAAGCCGTCTGGGCCTGGACTTCTTTTGGTTGCGAGTTTTTTGATGACCTGGTCAAGTTCTTCTTTTGTTAGGTGTCTGTTCAAGTTTTCTACTTCACTCTGTGTTAGTTTAGGTAGCTCATGTTTTTCTAAAAATATATCCATATTTTCTAAGTTTTCAGATTTATTGGAGTATAACTCTTGGTACTATTCTGTTATTATCCTTTTGATTTCCTTTGGTTCCATTGTGACACTGCCCATGTGGTTTCCTATTCGTGTTATTTCTGTCTTCTAACTCTTTTCTTTTTTTAGGTTTGCCAGTGGTTTGTCAGTTTTATTAATTCTTTCAAAGAACAAGTTTCTTATCCTGTTGATTCTTTCTATATGTTTTCTGTTTTCTATCTCATTTATCTCTGCTCTGATCTTTATTATTTATTTTCTTTTGGTAATCATAGGTTCCCCCTATTGGTCTGTTTTTAATTGATGGAAATGCTGTGTTAATGGCTTAGTTTTGGTTCTTTCTTCTTTTGGGATGTGCACATTTATCACAATGAATTGTTCCCTAGCACCACTTTCACCGTGTCCCAAAGATTTTGGTATGTTGTGTTTTCGTTCTCGTTTGTTTCTAGGAACTTTGTGAATTCATGTTTAATTTTTTCTACTAGTCAGTCACTTTTGAGCAGTGTGTTATTCAGTTTCCATGTATTCGACTTTATATCCTTGATGCTCCTATTATTGGTTTCTAATTTGATAGCATTGTAGTCTGAAGATGCTTTGTAGTATTTTGATGTTTGTAAATTTATGGAGGCTTGCTTTGTGACCTTGCACAATGGTCAATTCTGGAGAATGTTCCATGTGCACTGGAAAAGAATGTATATTGGGATGTTGTTGGGTTGAATGCTTTGTAGACATTTATAAGGTCAAGTTGGTTGATTGTGCTGTTTATTTCCTCTGTAACTTTGGCGAATTTCTTTCCGGTTGTTCTGTCCGTTTTCGAAATTGGTGTATAAAATCTCCCAGTATGATTGTAGATTTATCTATTTCTTTCTTCAGTTCTAGTAGGGTTTGCTTTATATATTTTGGTGCTCTTTTTTGGGAGAGTAGATATTTATTATGGTATGTTATCTTGTTCAGTTGACCCTTGAATCGTGAGATATTGTCCTTCTTTATCTCTTATGCTGGTTTTTGTCTAAAAGTTTACTTTATCAGAGACTAGTATTGCCACTCCTGCTTGTTTTTTAGTGCAGTTAGCTTGGTATATATTTTTTCCATCCTTTAACTTTTAGTCTGTTTTTGTCTTTGTGTGTAATGTGTGTCTCTTGCAGGCAGCATATTGAAGGGTCTTATTTTCTTATCCATTCTGTCACTCTCTGTCTCTTTACTGGTGCATTTAATCCATTGACATTCAGTGTAATTATCCATAGGTATGAGATATCTTCTGTCATTATGTTAATTTTTGTGGAGCTGTTCATTCCTTTTTTCTGCATGCCTTCTTGTGCTGAGTTCATGTGTTTTTTGTGCTATTTCTTGTCAGCCACCAAAGGATCAGCCCATGGGACCAATTGAGCTCCTCCTCTCTGTGCTGTGGGAAAACTGTGGGCTCAACTTTGGACCCTTTTGAGAGTATGCTCCCACCCACTTGAAGGTGTCCAGGCTGTTCAGAGAGGGCGCGACAGGCGAGTGGAGGAAATAAATGTGTAGAATCCCCCACACCTCTTTTTTCAAATGCTGCTGCGTGATCTTTTAGCACCGTATCACTATATCAGTCTGGCTGTGGCCCCGCATTCTAATCTCAACCCAAGCAGAGTGGCTGCAGGGAGAGTCCCGCATCCTGACTAATTCTGAGATTGCTGTGTTTTCCTTTCTACAGTGATTTTCCCACCGATGTGTGCGAGAAATTGATGCCCTGCACCTTATACTAGATCGAGAGCTGTAGAGCTACTCTGTGAAAGCACATTCTCTGGTTTCTCTGTGCCTCCCTCAAGGATCCTGTCCTACCTGACTGTGCTTCTCCCACCTCCAAACCAGAAGTCCCTTGAAACTACTTTTTGAGTGAAATTAATCAATCACAAAAGAACAGATAGTATATGAAACCACTGTTATAAAAAGTTTTCTTGATACAGTAAGCATTTTATTATGGTTACAGGAGGAAGGGGAGAAGAAGTTATTCATGGGCTACAGGGTAGAAACATGTTAACATGAGTGACAGAACAAGGGTATTACAAGAGTGAGGTATTGAGTGACACAGGGAAGAATGCAGGAGTTAAAGTGAATAGAGGTAGAAAGAACAAGATGGCAGATCACGTAGATCTGCAGTGAGGATCTCCATCAGCAACAACACAGAATACTGGACCAAGCAGGCTCAGGGGATGCTCCCAGAACTCTGAACCACATGTAAAAGAATATTTAGAAGGTTGGAAGGCCTTACAGGTAGGGGAATTTGTAGCAGAAACAAGAAATCCATTGCTTTTTAATCCAAGATGCTCAGCTGCTTCCAGAGCTGCAATCTGGGCCAAGATTAAGCTGGGGAAGGATCAGAGTAGCCATGGACGCCTGACAAAACTGCAGAGATAAAAGTGTGGAGACTCTTTTTATTTTTTATAACTGTTCATTGGTCTCTCACTGGCTGCACACCTCCATTCAGGTGACTAGTGGGGGTGCTTGAGCAAGTGGATACCCCACCCCCACCCCCCGGAGAGTTCTACTACGTATGCACACAGATATCATCGAAATTTAAAGTGACAGTTTCCACTTAAAACCAAACAGCAGTGCAAAGTGGCCACAGCTGGCCCTGAACTGTTAATCACTAGGAAAAAGGCCTGAACAGGGATTGTGGAGCAGGACAAGCAGACTAAAAAAGAAATATGGCAAAAATTAAATCCTGAGTTACGTCACAATGACCAACAGTGGCATCTTGAAATTTCTGAGGAAGAAGAGTGAAAGGGGAAGCCAATCTCCTGATCACATCCACCTGGGGGCAATCAGAAAGCATAAAAAGCACCAAAATACACACCCATCTAAATATTAAGACCACAGGTAACTCCTGAATATGCCCCCAAAACAGAAACAGATGACCATATCAGCACATGTCCAGAAATGAGATAAAGTGACAGAGGCACATGAGCTGGAAGTAGATCTACACTCCATACTAGAAGATGGGCAGGCTTTGGAAATGCCTGAGAAGGAATTTAGAAAAATGATTATAAAATCTATCAAAACACTAGACAATGGAGTTGAGAAAAATAAGGAGGAAGTCAGGGAAGCGCTGCCAGAACAATCAAATAAGATAGCTACAGTATTGGAAACAATTCAAAACCTACAGAAAGAGGTCCAAACAATTAATAATAGAATATCAGAAATGGACAATACACTGAAAAGGCAAAGGAGTAGAATTGAAGAAATAGAAGCCAGAACTAGTGAGCTAAAAGATAAATCTCTAAACAGTATTAATATAGAAGAGCAAGCACAAAAACGGATAAAAAACTCTGAAGAAGGCCTAAGATTCATGTTAGACAACATGAAGAGGAATAACTTAAGAATTATCGGCATTCCGGAATAGGAAGAATCACACAAGTATACAAAGCAGATAGTTAAAGAGCTGCTGGAAGAAAAATTTCCAAACATCCTGAAAAGTGAAAAGATAAGCATTCAAGAAACTCAATGAACCCCAGGGAGGATAGACACTAAAAGATAATCACCAAGACATATAATAATCAAGTTCTCCAAAATCAAAGATAAGGACAGAATCCTGAAAGCAGCTAGGGAAAAGAAAAGTGTTACATAAAAAGGCAAGCAAGTCAGATTAAGCTCAGATCTTTCAACAGAAACCATGCAGGCAAGAAGGCGATCGGAAGACATATATAAAACCCTGAAAGGAAAAAACTGCCAACCAAGAATCCTTTATCCAGCAAAGCTATCAATCAAATATGACGGTGTAATCAAAACATTCTAGGAAAAACAGAAGCTAAAGGATTTTGCCAAAGGCAACCCTGCTATGAAAAACATCCTAAAGGAAGTTCTGTGGACTGAGAACCAACAAGAAAAGACAACAACCAGATAATGACGTATGTGGCAGTATCACCCTGAACTCAGTCAACAAATGGAAGAGTCAAGAACAGGATAAATTATAAGAACAGAGGATCTGGGAGGTCAGTCTATGATCAAAACAATTACAGTGTGAAAGAAGGTAAAAACAGAGGAACAGAGATCCAGGTGGTGAGAAGGTCAGGTAGATTACAGGATAAAATAGACTGTCTTAAATGGAGGGAAGAATTAATGGAATATAAAACCACAACAATGGGTTTGGGGTGGGGGGTTTGAGTGTTGGGGAAAGCATTACCAGAAAGGGGTGTTGGGGAGGACATTACAAGAAGGGGTTGGAGGTGGAAGAACAGGTTAGATAGGGAAACACTGAGACAGGTTTGCATGGCCTAAGTGGGACAGAGTTAAATAGTGGTGCATGCTCAACTTTGGAACAACAGGGCTCTGTGATACAGGGATCTAGGAACAATTTGAAGAGGGGAAATAATACTAAAATGCTTGATTGTCTTATGAATATTGGTTTCCCTTGCCTACTATTGTAAAGTAGACACTTGAGTGGGATAGAAAGGAATGTTGGGAAACTTGATTACAGAAAACTTGTAAGCTCGTCTTCAGCCTATAACTGATTGGAATACCTAAAAAAGTTTCTAGAACTTGCCCATTGAAATAGGCCTCTTGCAAAGCCTTTGGAGAGTATAGGACCTTAGGTGGAATCCTGAGTCCCATCCAGACCTTATGAAGTAGGACATTCCCACTAGCAAGGAGTAGTAGACCATCCTGGAACAGCTAGAGCAACAGAAGATACTTCTCCAAAGAAAGATCATCAGAAAAAAAACAAAACAAAACTGTCAGCATGACTGGCTACTACAAGAATAAGCAAGTTGTTCAACAGAAAGCCATCAAGGCAAACAATCAAGTTCCTTCAGAACAAACTCCCCTCTAAGACTGAAACTCAAAGGGAACACATGAACAGGCATGTAAGCTTGCTGGCGATCACATTGGTCTACTGGTTAGTGGAAGAGGGGGAAAGGCAGCAATGAAGAAATGGGCTGAGTTCAGTCACAGTCCATTGACTCCCGTTGACCTGGAGATGAGAGAGAAAAGAGGAAGGGCTAGTTGGTCCAAAATGTGGTGAGACCTGGGGACACTTGAGTCCAAAAACAAGGAAATAGCCACAGAGGGTTAGAGCTAAGAGTGAAGCATCCAGCTGATATGAAGTAAGGAGAGCTACACAAGAACACCCAAACTTGCAGACAGCACCCATTTGACCTAGCCTTGATGGCTTGATGATCAGAACTCGACTAGAGGAAATTTACAAAATAAAAAAAGTTTCTTCTTGTTAAAGGACTCAAGGGTAAATTGCTATAATTTGATGAACCTGACCTATATTTATGGAGGTAGTAACTCTAAATACCAACAGAGAGAGAAGGAGTCTTCACATCAAGTATCAATGCTATCCCCTCTGTACGCAGGGTAGATAGGGATGGGCAACTTAGATATTGGCTACCTAAAATTAGGGGGCAATAAAGGCACGTAGTGACTTGCTTATACAAGATTTCAAGCGGGAGTTTAGTTTAAGAGTATGGGACAGGGTGAAAAGGAGTCCCCACTGAATAGTTTTCATCTTGTCTAGATGTATCTGGTGAAAAGAGATGGAGATGAGATTCTTATGATTCAATAGTGAGTAATTGTTATCATGACTAATTGCGACTGTCACAATTGTAAAGGTAGAAGTTTTATAACAAAAACAGTAGAGTGGTTAATCTTATAGTCCAGAAACAGAGGACCCTAGGACCATCAAGGGAGAGGAACACAAGCAGAATTCAGGAACTTATCCAGAGAAGCAGTGACACCAGAGACAGATCGAGGCAGAGATGGTGACATGAAGAGAGCAGCTGAGGACTCTAGATTTATGGGAAGAGAGGGACTAAGAGCCAGTGGCCAGGAGGCCCACTTGCAGAATGTGCCTTTTGGAGGTTTAAATTATTATATATT
>NW_006413775.1:5263-6505 GCF_000296735.1 Chrysochloris asiatica | reverse complement strand
AGGGTTATGCTTGCTTCATAAAATGTACTAGGAAGTTTTCCATCCTCCTCTATATTTTGGAATAATTTGAGTAGAATTGGTGGCAACTTAAAGAGGTCTTTTGCAGCAGTTTTATCTAATGGCATTCATTGTTTGATTTCTTGACTGCTGCTTCCTTGAGCATTGATTGTGGCTCCAAGGAAATTGAAGTCTCTGACAACTTTAATTTTTTCTCCATTTATCAAAATGATTATGTTATTGGTCTAGCTGTTAGATACTAGTTACTATTGTTGTTGTTGTTATTGTTAAGTGCCATTGAGTAAGGTCTGACTCATAGAGACCATGTATAGGATTTCCAAGGAGTGTCCGGTGGGTTTGAACTGCCAACGTTTCAGTTAGCAGTCCAGTGCTTATCCTACAGCACCTATTGATATAGTATTATTGCAGAATATGTTTAGAGTATGTTTACTCATTAGGATACACAGTCCAGTAATTTGGATACACTGGTCTAAATTCATTTCAGAAGGATGGAAAGCAAAAGAAACAAATGATTTTAGTTTTTCCAGAATTTGATACTTGATGCTAGTTGCTAGTACATTATCTGATTGCCCTGATGATCCAGTGAGAACAAGTATTTGTCTTGCCAAGAACAGGGTCTATAATCCACAAGGACTCACTCTCTTTGTCCAGTTACAATTAGATATAGTATGTGGATAACTGGGGAATGAAATGTGCTGGTACTATGATACTCTACCACTTTCTTCAAGGTTAAAGTAGCCATTCTCCAACTGTTAGGAATGCCATCTGTTGACAGCTTATAGTTGTGCACTGAGAAATGCCCTTGGCTACAAAGAACTATTCACCTCTCATTTATTCAGCAATATATAGTAGTTTTGTTAACTTCATCAGTAACTTTAAGTTCTCACACTTTGACCTTTGATTAGAGATGTTAGCCTATTAAATTATATAGAAACAAACTCTAGAACTTAACTCACTCCATTCAATTGCAACAAAATTTAGGAACCACATTGTTTATATTAAAAGTTACCTACTATATTTAAAATTACCATCAACACTCATGGAAGCAGCAGTCAGGAAATCAGACAACATATTTCATTGGGCAACTCTGCTGCACAAGAACTCTTTAAATTGTTGAAGAACAAGGATGTCAGTTTGAGAACTAAGGTGCACCTGACCCAAGCCATGATATTTTCAATAACCTCATATGCATGCCAAAGTTGGATAGTGAATAAGGAAGAACGT
>NW_006413775.1:2559-4723 GCF_000296735.1 Chrysochloris asiatica | reverse complement strand
AGGCTGTAAATCTTTACCGGAGCAAAACGCCTCATCTTTCTCCCGCAGAACAGCTGATAGTTTCGAACTGCTGACCTTGCAGCTTGTAGCCCAATTCGTAACCACTACGCTACCAGAGCTCTTTAAAATGAGTGATGTGGCTGTGTGCCTTGGAGTCGGAACCGACTCATAGCTACTCTATACAGGGTTTCCGAGGCTATAAATCTTTATGGGAGCAGAATAGTCTAGGTGAAATTCTAAGTGAAAGAACTTTAAAAGAGCACAGAAAGAAAAGGAGAATAAAAATGATTTGTCCCTAACAAATCATCATATTCTCAAAAATAGGAGAAATGTATTTAATTGGACTTCTGATGATCCATTACAGTCTTTCCTAATCAAAATAAAAAAAATATAATTAGAATAGCATCTATTTTTCATTCTCAATTAATATTTAAACATCTCCAATTAATATTTTTAAACCTCCTTTGCAAATGAGTGAAAGGTTGCCATTGTTGTTAAGTGCCATGGAGTAGATTCTGACTCATAGCTACCCTGTATGGGGTTTCCTAGGAGTGCCTGCTGAGTTTATACCACTGACCTTGTGGTTCAAATAGACCTACGGTTGAGTGTTTATCCTACAACGCTATACCACAACTCCAAGTTTGCTATATAATCAACAAAGTCTTGCATCCCATTCAATTCTCAATTCACAGGATATCAAAGGATTCTGGTTTTTTGTTTTTTTTTTTTGGTATTACTTTATTTTGCTGTTGTTTGGGGTTTTGTACTTATTTTGGTGGTATTATTTTAAGAGTACAGATTAAATCAATTGAATGGCAGGACTCAATTGGTATTAATGATGCAAAACTAAGCCTGTTTTATAAGGCATATAGACACAAACAGAACTCTTAAATAGATCAGACTACAACAGCAAATTCCTGTGTGGCACTGTAGGATAAGTACTAGACTGCTAACCCCAATTCCTCAGACTGACTAGCTGTTCTTTGAAAGCCCTAATGCAGAATTTCTATGAGTTGGAACAGCTCCATGGCCCTTATCAACCACAGCAAATTACCAATATAACAGAAAAAAAGGGGGCTTGCCTTCTGTTTGCCTTAAGTAGTGAGTTAGCCCTAACTGTTGTTTATTATTGTTAGGTGCCACTGAATCAGCTCAGATTCACAATGATCCTATGCATTGAGTCCATTGAAGTTTCTTTAGCAGAGAGATAGTTTAGCCAGATTTGCATCTTTGGTTGGTCACTCTGACTGCAGTGTGGAGAGCAACTGGAACAGCCAAGAGCAAGGATATCAGCACTATTAGGAGACAAAGAAGAGCTTGTGGTGGTCCACATTAAGGTGCAGGTAGTGAGGAGGGTGCGAAGTGAACATATTTGAAAGGCCTTTAGCAAAAGTCCGTGTTGGGTTTTGATAAACCACTGGATGTGGAGGGTGAAAAGTAAAGGTAGCACTGCTTATACTTTTAAAAAATATTATTTTGTTGTGTTTTTGGTAAAAGTTTATGCAGCAACTTAGGTTCTCACTCAACAATTTCTACACAAATTGTTCAGTGACATTGGTTACATTCTTCACAATGTATGGGCATTCTTATTTTTTCTGTTCTAGTTGCTCTGTTTCCACTAATATAGTTTTCCTATCCCCTTATGTTCTCGTTTTGTTATAAAGTAATTGTTTCCCATTTGGTCTCTTACAGGTGATTTTTTTAAAGGAGCACAGTATTGGTAATATTGGTTGTTTTGTGAGTAAAATCTGGATTTTAGCTACAAGGTGACTGCAGGGGTCAGTTTCAGGCCCAGGGTTTAAAGAGGATCTCAGGGCAACAGTCTAGGGGAATTCTCCAGTCTCAATCAGTCCAGTAGACCTGGTTTTTAGGGATTTGAAGTTCTGGTCCACATTTTTCTCCTCTTATCTCAGGGTCATTTATTAGTGGCCCTGCTCAGAAGTGGTACCCAGACACCATCTTGTTCTTCTGGTTTCAGGATAGATGAGGCAATGGCTCCTGTAGACTTTTTGCCGTGTAGACTATCTTCTTTCTTGAGTCTTAGGTTTTCTACTTTCTGCTCACACTTGTTTTTGTTTGTTTGTTTTATTGTGAATTATGTGATAGTTTACATGGGGAACATTGGTTTTCCATTCATCCTATTGTATATTGTTTCATTGCCATG
>NW_006413775.1:0-478 GCF_000296735.1 Chrysochloris asiatica | reverse complement strand
TATCTCCACATCCCCGCCAGCATATATTGTCCTCTACTTTTTTGATCTTTGCTGTTATTGGTGGTGTGAGATGATATTTCATAGTTTTGATTTGCATCTCTCTAATGGCTAATGTGGTTACGAATCGGGCTGTGAACCTTCAGGTCAGCGGTTCAAAACTACCAGCCACTCCGCGGGAGAAAGATGAGGCTTTCTACTCCTGTAAAGATTTACACCCTTGGAAACCTTGTACAGGGTTGCTATGGGTCGGAACTGACTCCACGGCACTTAACAACAACAACAATGGCTAATGATCATGAACATTCCTTCATATGTTTGTTGGCTGACCTGATCTCCTCCTTGGTGAAGTGTCTGTTCATATCCTGTGCCCATTTTTTAATTGGGTTATTTGTCTTTTTTTTGTAGAGTTGTAGTTTCCTATATATTTTAGAAATAAGTCCCTTGTGTGATATGTCATTGCAAAAGATTTTTTCCCATT
>NW_006413774.1:5937-6576 GCF_000296735.1 Chrysochloris asiatica | reverse complement strand
TTGGACTACTATGCCATGTATCCAGCTCTCAGTATATGGGCATGATGGGCTCACTTGCCATGTATCTAGAACTCTGTATATAGAAATGTTGCACTACTCTGCAATGTATCAAGCTCTCTGTATATGAACATTTTGAACTCATCTGCCATGTAGCTAGCTCTCTGTGCATGGATATGTTGCACTGATTTGCCATGTAGGTGGTTCCCTCTATATGAACATATTGTGCTTGTCTGCCGTGTAGCTAGCTCTCTGTATATGGACATGTTGGACTCATCAGCCATGTAGCCAGCTCTCTGTGTATGAATATGTTGGACTCTTCTGCCTTGTAAATAGTCCTCTCTATATATACACATGTTGGAATCATTTGCCATGTAGCTAGTATTCTGAATATGGAAATGTGGGTCTACTCTGCC
This sequence comes from Chrysochloris asiatica, assembly GCF_000296735.1. NCBI lineage: Eukaryota > Metazoa > Chordata > Mammalia > Afrosoricida > Chrysochloridae > Chrysochloris > Chrysochloris asiatica. The sequence goes on along the minus strand of NW_006413774.1, from coordinate 6,163 downwards.
ATGTAGCTATTTCTCAATATATGGACACGTTGGACTCATCTGCCATGTAGCTGGAATTCTGTATATGGAAATGTTGCTCTACTCTGCCATTTAGCTAGCTCTCTGTATATTTACATTTTGGACTGTTCTCTCATGTAGTTAGCTTTCTGTATATGAACATATTTGACTTGTCTGCCATGTAGATAGCTCTCTGTATATGGACATTTTTAACTATTCTGCCATGTAG
>NW_006413774.1:3249-4362 GCF_000296735.1 Chrysochloris asiatica | reverse complement strand
CCCGTCTCACACCTTTCCCAATTTTAAAACATTCAGTTTTCCCATGTTCTGTTTGAACAACTGCTTCTTGGACCAAGTACAGATTTCTCAGAAGTACAATTAAGTGTTCTGAAATACTCATACTTTTCAATGTTGTCCATAGCTTGTCATAATCCACACAATCGAAAGCCTTTGCATAGTTAGTAAAGCACAGGTAAACATCCTTCTGGTATTCTCTGCTTTCAGCCAAGATCATCAGACATCAGCAATGATATCTCTCGTTCCACGGCATCTTCTGAATCCAGCTTGAACCTCTGGAAGTTCTCTGTCAATGTATGATTGTAGATGTTTCTTTATTACCTTTAGCAAAACTTTACTCACTTGAGATGTCAAAGAGATTGTCTGATGATTTCCGCATTCTGTTGGGTCACCTCTATTTGGAATGGGCATAAATATTGATCTATTCCAATCAGTCGGCGAGATAGTTGTCTTCCATTTTCTTGGCAGTGATGAGTGAGTGCCTCCTGTGCCGCTTCACTTTCTTGAAAGATTTACATTTTTATTCCAATTCCTGGTGCCTTGTCACTAAGGCTCTTTATATAAACATGTTGGACTCATCTGCCATGCAGTAACTCTAAGTATATGGACATGTTGGACTCACCTGCCATGTAGTTAACTCTCAGTATATGCACATGTTGGACTCATCAGCCATGTACCTAACTCTCAGTATATGGACACATTGGACTTATCTACCTTGTAGCTAGTACAATGCATATAGACATGTTGCACTACTCTGCCATGTATCCATCTCTCAGTATATGGGCACATTGGATTCATTTGTCATGTATCTAGAACTCTGTATAAATAAATGTTGCACTACTCTGCCATGTTTCTAGCTCTCTGTATATGGACATTTTGGACTCATCTGCCATGTAGCTAGCTCTCTGTACATGCATATGTTTGACTGAACTGCCATGTAGGTAGCTCACTATATATGAACATATTGGACTTATCTGTCGTGTAGCTTGCTTTCTCTATATGGACATGTTGGACTCATCAGCCATGTAACAAGCTTTCTGTGTATGAACATGTTGGACTCATCTGCCTTGTAGCTAGTCCTCTATATATACACAT
>NW_006413774.1:0-760 GCF_000296735.1 Chrysochloris asiatica | reverse complement strand
GAACTACACTGCCATGTAGCTAGCTCTCAGTATATGGACACGTTGGACTCATCTGCCATGTAGCTAGAACTCTGTATATGGAAATGTTACACTACTTTGTCATGCAGCTAGCTCTCTATATATGGCCATTTTGGACTCATCTGCCATGTAGCTAGCTATCTGTGCATGGATATGTTGGACTGATCTGCCATTAAGGTAGCTCTCTGTATATGAACATATTGGACTTGTCTGCCATGTAGCTAGTTCTCAGTATATGGACATGTTGAGTAATCAGCCATGTAGCTAGCTGTCTGTGAATGAACATGTTAGACTCATCTGCCTTGTAGCTAGCACACTAAATACACACATGTTGGAGTCCTCTGCCATGCAGCTAGCTCTCAGTATCTGGACACAATGGACTCATTTGCCATGTAGCTAGAACTCTATATATGTAAATGTTGCACTAATCTGCCTTTTAGCTAACTCTTTGTATATGGACATTTTGGACTCATCTATCATGTAGCTACCTCTCTATGCATGAATATGTTGGGCTGATCTGCCATGTTGGTAGCTCTCTGTATATGAACATATTGGACTTCTCTGCCATGTAGCTAGCTCTCTGTATATGAACATGTTGGACTCATCTGCCTTGTAGCTAGCCCTCTCTATATATACATGTTGGAATCATCTGCCATGTAGCTAACTCTCAGTATATGGACATGTTGGACTCATCTGCCATGTAGCTAGTACTATGTATATGGACATGTTGGACTCATCTTCA
>NW_006413773.1:7131-7595 GCF_000296735.1 Chrysochloris asiatica | reverse complement strand
CAGTAAGAAGGAACAAATCTACATTGGAAGAAGTACAGCCAGAATGCTCCTTAGAAGCTAAGATGGTGAGACTTCATCCCATGTATTTTGGACATGCTATTAGGAGGGATCTGGTAACGTAGTGGTTACAAATTGGGCTGCTAACCTAAGGGTCAGTAGTTCAAAACTACCAGCAGTTCTGTGAGAGAAAGATGGGGCTTTCTGCTTCCATAAAGATTCACAGCCTTGGAAACCTGTGCAGGGTCGCTATGGGGGAAGACCCTTAATGATATAAAATGACTCAGTAAAAGAAACAATGGGCTCAAACATAGCAAGGATTATGAGGATGATCCAAGACCAGGCAGTGTTTTGTTATGCTGTACATAGGGTTATTAGAGAAAGCAACTCTATAGCGCCTAACAACAATACCAAGCCATTGTGGTCCTGATGTAGCATTGTGAGTTAATGAGCTGGTATGCAAAGTC
>NW_006413773.1:0-2906 GCF_000296735.1 Chrysochloris asiatica | reverse complement strand
AAAAAAAGATCAGTGGATCAAACTCATAAGCCACTCCTTAGGAACCCTATACATAGTTGCTATGAGTTGGAACCATGACCGACTCGACAGAACTTAACAACAACAATGAATAATATACCGTTTATATATGTTTTTATTCCTTATTAAGTAACATTTATGAGACTGAAAAACCCTCTGAAAATCTCATGTGAAAAAAGCAGGGAAAGTCCCTGGGTGATGCAAATAGTCCTTGACTGCTAGGTTGGTGGTTTGAACCTACCCAGAGTAACCCTGAAAAACAAGTCTAGTAATCAGCTTCTGGACGGCCTCAGCCTTGAAAGCCCAACGTGGAAGTTCAACTCCACACACGTGGGTCACTGTAAGTTGGAATTGACTCAATGGCAACTTACAACAACAACAAGTATGTTCATTTTATGATCTAAAAATAGAAAGGCACATATAAAATATCTTGAATACGAGGGTACTGTAAAGTTTGTAAGAAAATTCCATCATTTTTTCACTGTATTTTTCTACAAACTTTTGAAGCCTCCTCATAGATTGTAAACCTATAATTAGAGAGTGAATGTGGGCACCAATGGAGACATATCATCTTATCTTCACTGACTAACATTCTGAAACTAAGGCAATGAGAAACAACAACAACAACATTTTTAGCTTAAAACAAAGCACAGAGTTGTTGTTTTGTGCCATGAAGACATATAGCCCATAGTAGCTCCACATAGTACAGATTAAAACTACTCCACGGGGTTTTCTGAGTTGTAATCTTAATGGAAGCAGATCACCAGGTCTTGTCTCTGTAGTGCAATACTGGTTCAAAATGCCAACTTTAAAATACCAAGTGAGTGCAAAGTGTGTGCACCATCCACGAACCTCCTAGCATATTGCCAAACCCAGCTCCATCAAGCCGGTTCAGACTCACAACCACCCTATATAGGAATTCCAAGGTCATCAATCTTTACAAGAGCAGAAAGCTTCATATTTCTCCTACAGAGGTTGGAACCCACCAGTCACCCCGTGGTAGAAAGATGACACTGTCTGCTCATGTAGAGATGTATGTTTTCAGAAACCCTATTGCTATGAGTTGGAATTGACTCCATGGCAGTAGCCTTTTTTGGTTTGCCACCTCCTTCTAAACTGTGCGTTCTTTCTCTATTGCTTTCATCCTCCATACGACCTCTCTTAGATTTGTAAATTCAAGACAACTTAATCTCTGTTGTTGTTCTTGTTAAATGCCGTCAAGTCAGTTCCGACCCATAATGACCAAGGAGTGGCAGGTGAGCTTGAACCACCAATGTTGCAGTTCAAACCGACTTTGCAGTCCAGTGCATTAAGCCACATTGCCATACCAGAACTGGTCACCAACTAATCAAATAACAATGGTTATTAGACAACTGGGTTGGACACACCAAGTAAGTCCATTTTCATTCTCCACATTCATCAATTTATACCACTCAGTGAGATGGCTAGTTTAAATGACCTAGACAGCAAAATGAAGAATTTAGGCATCGACATGAATTTTTTCCACCTGAAGTGGTCAATATGATCAAGGACATTGGTTAGTCTACATAGCATACACTAATTTAACAATAAAACATAAATAGGCAGAAACCAATTCCGCTAGAAGCACAATGAAACCCAACTCAGCGTTCTGAAGACCACGCAAAGCACAAACAGGCAATAGAAACCCTCTGTTTTTTGAGTCTCTTCTGATTCACAGGGACGCTATAGGATAGAGTAGAACTGCTCTGTAGGGTTTTTTCCAAGGCTGTAAATCTTTGCAGGAACAGACTGCAGTATCTTTCTCCACATTAGAACTGCCACCTTTTCAGTTAGTGGCCCAAAGCTTACCCCACACTGTGCCCAAAGGATTTACATTTTATGACATGTTTGGCAGCCAACCAGTAAATGAGAGGTTTGCGTCTACCCAGAGGCACCTCAGAAGCAAGGCCTGGTGATCTACTTCCAGAAAAGAACATCCCTGTTTTATTGGGTTTGGAGTACATTTGGAGTACTTCACTGCTTTTGACTGCCATATAGTAAATACACAAGTTCAGAGTTTGCTACGTGGACACTTTTAATACAAAAGTGTCTCAAAAGATTGAAGCCATTCTTGATTGCTTGCATATTGGCAAGACTTTTTCTTCTAGTCATTCACAAAAGAGTAAGAACTCTTGCTCTGTAATTACTCATCAACTCTACCTTCCTTCTGACTCTTGCTGCCCTCCCAAAGCCAGACTCTCCTAATGGCTCTGTGCCCCCTCAGTGGATCTACTCTAGACACCATCCTCAGGTTCATGTGCCCAACATCATTTATTCCTATCAATTCTGGCTCAAAATAGGTAGCTTGTATGTATGATGCTAGAAGCCATCTATAATATATAATATCAATCCTGGAGGCATTGGCAATCAAATTAAACAAAGAACTGTAAAAAAGAAAATAAATTCCTTGCTGACTAGTCTACCCAATCCTTTCTCACTCTCTTTTTTTGCAATGGCACACATCTCATGAAGACATTGTTAATCCAAATATAACCTGAGCACATACCATTGTTGTTAAGTGCCATCGAATTGGTTCTGACTCATGTTGTTAAGTGCAGTTCAGTTGGTTCTGACTCATAGCGACCCTATATAGATTTCTGAGGAGCAACTGTGAATTTAAACTGCCAACCTTGCCGTTCAAACCGACCTTCCAATCCAGTGCATTATCCCACAACATGATACAAGGACTCCATTCCAACTCATAGCCTATTTAGGGTTTCCGAGGAGTGGCTGGTGGGTTTGAAACACTGACCTTATGGTTGGCACCCCAGTATTTATTCTATAGCACCACACCAGGATTCCTAGTACATATGGTTGTTGTTTTTGTTAAATGTTGTCCAGTTGGGAAAAGAACCACATGATCATAT
>NW_006413772.1:4417-6522 GCF_000296735.1 Chrysochloris asiatica | reverse complement strand
TTTGGTAATTTTTTTGTGTGTTCTGATTACCTCCAGGACGATGTGATCAGGATGTGGTCTTCCCTTTTTACTCTCCTTATTGCTTAACTCAGAGTAACTTTTTTGGGCCTCAGTTGGGCCTGGGCCTCGGCAGCGGGACATTTGGGCTCAGGCAAGTGGGTTGAGCCTAGGGCAGGCAATTTGGGCCTCTGGGGGCCTGGGCATCAGTGACCGGGCTGCAGGAGGGTTGGTGCTCGGGCAGGTGGTTTGGGCCTTGGGCAGGCAGTTTGGGCCTCTGGGTGCCTGGGTATCAGCAGCTGGGCATCAGGCGGCTTGGGCCTCAGCGAGTGGGTTGGGCGGATTGGGCCTCGGGGACCGGCCTGAGGGTGGGTTGGGTCTCAGGGGCACTGGGCCTTGGCGACTGGGCTACGTGGTGGTTTGGGCCTTGGGGGCCCAGGACCTCGGCGGCTTGGCAGAGGAGTGGTGTAGGCCGGGACAGTAGAGGGCTGGGGGTAATGGCTGCAGGGAGGTAGTGTCTGTATTTGATGACATAAAAGAAGATGCCTCTCTCAGTCTCTCTGTACCGTGGGTACCCCGAATTTCCTGATATCCGTGCCGATATCCCTCTCTATTTGTTCGGCTTTGTTAGTTTATGCTTCCTTTTCTCTGGAAATGCAGCCTTCTAAGTGGGGGTGCTCTAGCCCTGCATTCCAAGGTCTGCAGGGGGCAGAGGCACTCGCTGGTGCGGGCGCGGAAGCAGGAGCCACGTGCAGGCAGGTAAAAGCTCAAAATGCCTGTAATTCCTCAGTAATTTGATCTTTTAAAAAAATGAGTTCAGCATGTTGAAATATAAGATCTTATATTTGTTCAAAGGCTGTCTGTCTGCTAGACAGAGGTTTCCTATGTGCGATTCTGCCCCTTTTCCCCGAGACTGCCCTACCTGAGCTGCCTGGTCAGGGAAGTGCCAGAAGTCCTTCCTTCTTTTAAAAAAAATTTTATTGTGAATTATGTGATAGTTTACATGGAAGAACATTAGTTTTACATTCATTGTATCATATATCATTTCATTGCCATGGTTACAATCCCCTCCATGCATCATCAACCAACCAAAGGGTATACTCTGCAAGTCTGCCCCCTCTGTCATCAGCACACAGCCCCTCTCCCTCTCTGGATCTAAAGACCCCAGCCGCTACCATCTCTCCACATCACCATCTCTGCCTCCATCTCTGAAAAGTTACATTCTTAAAAACACAATGAGGCAGTTGTGAGTTGGAGTCGTTACAGCAGCTAACAACATGGGATCTAAAGAGCTGGTCAACAGCTTCCCTCTCTTCCTGGGTTTCCTAGTCCCTGCCTCTGTGATTCCTGTGTCAGGTGGATTCCTCTTTCTCACACCAGCTTCCTCACCTTCCATAAACTCTTGCTCCCCCATCACTCTGACCTGCACATAGCTTTGGCAGAAACCCTGGTTCCAGCTCTCTAGTTCTTTTGTTCAAGTGCTCCCATGATCTCACTGACACAGTCTCTCTGTGCCAATTCCATTTTCATGGCGAGGAATGAATCGTCATGTGCTCAAATGTTTATCTGCAGTCCAAACATCGGTGTTTGAGGGAAGGCAGCAAAGGCACATGGAATTCTAAGTGGGATACTTGTTCTTAGAGGCAGTGGTTGGCACCAGCTGCTATTAAATCAGTGGTGGTATTAGGGTTAGTATCACCTAATACAGTAACTCATGGTTAACCCCTCATGGCTAACCCCTCCCCCAACTTCATGGACATCCTCTGGTATCAAACCATATAAAAATCCTTGTTGTTGTTGTTGTTGTTAAGTGCCGTCGAGTCGGTTCCAACCCATAGCGACCCTGAACAGGGTTTCCGAGGCTGTTAATCTTTACGGGAGCAGAAAGCCTCATCTTTCTCCCGCAGAGCAGCTGGTAGTTTCGAACTGCTGAACTTGCAGTTCACAGCCCGATTCGTAACCACTATCATAGAGTTGTTGTTGTCAGGTGCCATTGAGTCAGAACCGACTCATAGCGACCCCATGCACAGCAGAATGAAACACTGCCTGGTCCTGGGCCAACCCCACCACTGCTGCCACACTTGAGTCCATCAATGATGCCACCTGGC
>NW_006413772.1:2518-3747 GCF_000296735.1 Chrysochloris asiatica | reverse complement strand
TAACAGAAAAATTGTGTTTGTAAAAATCTTTCTTTGTACACTGAATTACATTATTATTTGTTAACCATCAGTTAGCCATTGAGTAGGAGCCTATTTTGATTTTTCTCCTTTTCCTTTAATAACTACTTCATTCTCAAAAACATTATTGATATAGGTTCACAAATACCAATTGCCACAGTCTTGTGGCTAAAACACCAGAAAATTTGACCAACTCAACAACTGTAAAAACACCTGAAACAATGAGAACAACAGCAGTAAGAACAGGCAGGAACTTGTAATGCCTGTAGACGAGATGAGACCACGTGATTTTTAAAATCTCTATATAAGTTTTTATTGTGAGATTTACATGGGAGAGCATCAGCTTTACACTCATCCTATCGTATTTTGTTTCATTGCAATGATTACAATCCCCTTCATGCATCATCATATAACCCCAAAGGGTACACCACACAGCCTCCCCCTGCCCCGGGCCACCAGCACACAGCCCTTCTCCCTCCCTGAGTCCAGTGTCCCCAGCTGCTCCATCTGTCCATATCATCTTCTCTGTCTCCATCCCTGGTGTCACTGCCTCTCTGGGTAGGGGGCCTCACTCTCTGTTCTTCACACTTGATGGTCCCAGGAACCTCCGCTCCTGGGCTGCAAAATTAATCACTGTCCCCCTTTTGTTAAAAAACATCTACCTCTATATTTCCTAGCCTCACAGTCAGATCTGATGGCAATTATCCACTATTGTACCACAAGAGTCTTATCCCCATTTCCTTTCGCCATCCCAGTCCCAACGGACTGGAAATGATTCTACCTTCCCCCACCCTGTCTGGAACTAGGTTCCCTCTTGAAAGCTTATAAGTCAGTCAATGATCCTCACTGTAAAGATTTGTTCCCTTTTTTGAGCTACTACATCCATTTGAAGCATCACTGTAATTGGGAAATGGTGACAGCTCTGGCTGGCATGCATTTGAAGGTTTAAAAGGTAAATTAGAAGTGACTGGCTTACAAGTTTTCAAGAGGGACTTAAGTTTAAGAGTGTGCAGGGGAAGATAGAGTCCCCATTGAATAGTTTTCATCTTGTCTAGATGGGTCTGGTGAAAAGAGATGGGGATAAGATTCTTATGATTCAATCGTGAGTAATTGTTATCATGACTAATTGCGACTATCACAATCGTAAAGGTAGAAGCTTTGCAACAAAAATCGGGGAGTCATTGTCTTGGTGTGGTGCTGTGGGCTAATGC
>NW_006413772.1:0-1612 GCF_000296735.1 Chrysochloris asiatica | reverse complement strand
ATCCCTTTCATAACAGTTGATAGTGGTAGGCAGTTACCATCTAGTTCTTCTGGTCTCAGGTTCATGTATTCCATGAGACTGGTGGACTAACTGATATCAAGCATCTTCAGTTTTCATTACGCTTCTTTCCTCTGCACAGGGAGAAATAAATAGTTGGCACTTTAGATGACTGATCATGAACTTTTAAGATCCCAGTCGCTACTCACCAAAGTAGGATGTAGAACACCCCAAGATTCTTCATGCCCTTTTGTAATCCTTTTCTCCTGCCCAGCATGAACCACTAGGCAGGCAACCACTGTCTTAGTGTAAATTGTCTAGACTTTTATGTGAATGGAATCATATATGTACTCGTTTTTCCTGGCTTCTTTCACTCAGCATAATTATCCTGAAGTATTAATGTTCACTCCTTTTTATTGTTAAGTAGTGTTCTGTTGTATGTATTTATCACAATTTGTTTACCCATTCAAGTCTTCATGGACTTTTCATAGTTTCAATTTGGGGCTATTATGAATAAAGCTGCTGCAAACATTCATACTCAAGTCTTTGGATGGACATATGCTTTTATTTCTCTAAGAAATAAAAGTGGTTATACCATTATACATTCCCACCAGAAGTGTTTTTGCAAAGGCGCAGTTGTTCCACATGTTCACCAACAATTGGTATGGTCAGTCTTTCTTATTTTAGCCACTCTAAGGAGCTCTGATAGCATAGTGGTTATGAATCGGGCTACGAACCGCAAGGTCAGCAGTTCGAAACTACCAGCTCCTCCGCGGGAGAAAGATGAGTCTTTCTGCTCCCGTAAAGATTTACAGCCTTGGAAACCCTATTCAGGGTCGCTAAGGGTCGGAACCGACTCAACAGTACTTAATAACAATAGAAACTGGCAGTTGAAACCCAGAAGCTGCTCCTCGAAAACCCTATACAGGGTTGCTATCAGTTGAAACTGACTTGACAGCACTTAAGAACAATAATAGGTGGCTAAGAACCCTAGTGATACAGAGGTTAAAGCACTCGGCTCTGAACCAAAAGGTCAGCAATTCTCAATTCTCACCAGCCAATTCTCAGAAGAAAGATACGGCAGTCGGCCTTGGAAACCCTATGGAGCAGTTCTACTCTCTCCTATAGGGTTGATATGAACCCAAATCCATCAGGTGGCAGTGGGTTAACAGGTGGCTATTTTAGTTTGCATCTCCCTAACATCTAAAACCTTACAAATAGCAGAGAAACACTGTCAGCTATAGTGCCAGAAAATGAGCCCCTCAGGTTGGAAGGCACTCAAAATGCGACTGGGGAAGAGCCGCCTCCTCAAAGTACAGTTGACCATGATGATGTGAATGGAGTAAAGCCCGTGGGATAAAAGCCCGCAGGACCTTCATTTGCTGATGGGGCACAACTCAAAATGAACAGAAATAGCTGTAACTATCCATTGAAAATCAGAACATGCAATGTACGAAGTATGAATCTAGGAAAATGGGAAGTTGTCAAAAATTAAATGGAACACATAAACATCGATATCTTAGGCATTAGTGAGCTGAAATGGACTGGTATTGGCCATTCTGAATCTGACAACCACATGGTTTACTATGCTGGAAATGACAAGTTGAAGAGGAAT
>NW_006413771.1:5934-7129 GCF_000296735.1 Chrysochloris asiatica | reverse complement strand
AGCCCTATCAGCCCAAGCCCTATCTCTAACCCTAGCCCTAAAGCCCTATAAGCCCTAGCCTAACCCTAACCCTAGCCCTAAAGCTCTATCAGCCCTAGCCTTAGCCCTAGCCCTAGCCCTAAAGCCCTAACATGCCTAAACCTAGACCTAAAGCCCTAACAGCCATAGTCCTAATGCTCTAATAGCCCTAGCCATATCCTGAGCCCTAGTCCTAAATCCCTATCAGCTCTAGGCCTAGTCCTAAAGCCCTAACATCCCTAGACCTAGCCCTAAAGCCCTAACATCCCTAGACCTAGCCCTAAAGCCCTAACAGCCCTAGTTCTAAAGACCTAACAGCCAAAGACCTAGCCCTAGACAAAAAGCCCTATCAGCTATAGACCTAGCCCTAAAGCCCTAACAGCCCTAGCCATAGAGCTAAAGCCCTAACAGCTCTAGCCCTAGCCCTAGCCCTAAAGCACTAAAAGCTCTAGCCCTAGCCCTATCCCTAAAGCCTTATCAGCCCTAGCCTAGCCCTAGCCGTAAAGCCTTTACAGTCTTAGCCCAAAAGCTCTTTTCCTAATGCCCTAGCCCTAGCCCTAAACGTACCCGTAAATTCCTAGCTCTGGCCTTAGCCCTAAAGCCCTAAGAGCCCTAGCCATAGTAATAGCCCTAAAGCCCTAACAGCTCTAACCCTAACCCTAGCCCTAAAGCCCTATAATCCCTAATCCTAACCCTAGTCCTAAAGACCTATCAGTCCTAGCCCTAGCCCTAAAACCCTATCAGCCCTAGCCTTAGCCCTAGCGCTAGCCCTAAAGCCCTAACAGCGCTAAGCCTAGACCTAAAGCCCTAACAGCCCTAGTTCTAAAGCCCTAATAGTTCTAGCCCTAAAGACCTAACATCCCTAGCCTTAGCCCTAAAGCCCTATCAGCCCTAGCCCTAGCCCTAAAGCCCTAACAACCCTAGCCCTAGCCCTAAAGGCTTAACAGAACTAGTCCTAGACTTACCTCAAAAGCCCTAACCACCCAAGCCCAAGCCCTAACCCTAAAGCCCTAACAGGTCTAGCCCAAGCCCTAAAGCCCTAACAGCCCTAGCACGAGCACTAGCCCTAAAGACCTAACAGCCATAGACATAGAATTAGCCTTAAAGCCCTAACAGTCCTACACTAGCCCATGCCCTAAAGCCCTAACAGCCATAGTCCAAGCCCTATCAGACCTAA
>NW_006413771.1:4940-5403 GCF_000296735.1 Chrysochloris asiatica | reverse complement strand
CCCTAAAATCCCTAGTCCTAGCCCTAAAGCCCTAACAGCCCTAGCCCTAGCCCAAAAGCTCTAACAGCCCTAGCCTTAGCCCTAAATCCATTTCCTAATGCCTCGCCCATGCCATAGCCCTAAACGGAGCCTTAAAGTCCTACCCCTGTCCTGAGATCTAAAGCACTTACAGACCTTGACCTAGCCCTAAAGGCCTAACAGCTGTAGCCCTAGCCGTAGGCCTAAAGAACTAACAGTCCTAGACCTAGCCCTAAAGCCCTAGCGCTAAATCCTTAGCACTAGCCATAGCCCTAAATCCCTAACAGCCCAATCCCTATCCCTAACTAGTTAACAGTCCTAGCCCTACTCATTAGCCTTAAAGCCCTAAGAGTCCTAGCCCTAGCCCTAGCCATAAAGCCCTAACAGCCCTAGCCCTAGCCCTAGCCGTAATGGCTTAACAGCCATAACCCTAGCCCTAAAGCCC
>NW_006413771.1:4047-4492 GCF_000296735.1 Chrysochloris asiatica | reverse complement strand
CCTAGCCCTAGCCCTAAAGCCCTAACAGCCCTAGCCCTAGCCCTAGCCCTAAAGCCCTAAAAGCCCTCGCCCTAGAACTAGCCCAAAAGCCCTAAAAGCCCTAGCCCTAAAGCCATAACAACACTAGCCCTATCCCTAAACTTAAAGCCCTAAGAGCCCAAGCCTTAGCACTAAAGCCCTAACAGCCCTAGCCCTAGCCCTAATGAGCTAACAGCCCTAATCCTAGCGCTAAAGCCCTTGCGCTAATGCCCTAGCCCTAGCTCTAGACTTAGCCCTAAAGCCCTAAAAGACCTAGCCCTAGCCCAAAAACACTAACATCCCTAGCCCAGCACTAGCCGTAAAGCCCTAAAATCCCTCACCCTAGCCCTAAAGCCCTAACAGACCCAGCCCTAAAGCACTAACAGCCCTAGCCCTAGTCGTAAATCCCTAAAAGACCTAGCCCTAG
>NW_006413771.1:3144-3947 GCF_000296735.1 Chrysochloris asiatica | reverse complement strand
GCATTTGCCCTAAAGCCCTAACAGCTCTAGCACTGGCCCTAAAGCCCTCTCAGACCTAGCCCAGCCCTAAAGCCCTAACAGCCCTAGACCTAGGCCTAGCCATAAACCTAGCCCTAAACCCCTAGCCCTGGCCTTAGCCCTAAAGTCCTACCAGCCCTAGACCTAGTACTAACGACCTAAAAACCCTAGCCCTAGGCCTAAAGCTCTAACAGCTCTAGCCCTAGCCCTAAAGCCCTTTCCCTAATGCCCTAGCCTAAGCCCTAGCCCTAAATGTAGCCCTAAAGCCCTAGCCCTGGCCTGAGCCTTAAAGCCCTAACAGCTCTTGCCCTAGCCCTATCCCTAAAGCCCTAACAGCTGTAGCCCTAGCCCTAGCCCTAAAGCACTAAGAGCCCTAGACCTAGCCCTAAAGCCCTAGCCCTAAATCCTTAGCACTAGCCCTATCCTTAAGCCCTAGACCTAGACTTAGGCCTAAAGCCCTAGCACTAACACTAGCACTAAAACCCTAACAGCCCTAGCCCTACAGCTAAAGCCCTAACAGCTCTAGCCCTAGCCCTAGCCCTAATGCCCTAAAAGCCCTAGCCCTAGCCCTAGCCCTGAAGTCCTAACATGCCTAGTCCTAGCCCTAAAGCCCTATCAGTCCTAGGCCTAGCCCTAAAGCCATATCAGCCCTAGCCCTAGCCCTAAAGACATTAAAGCCCTAGCCCTAGTCATAAAGCACTTTTCCTAATGCCCAACCCCTAGACCTAGCCCTAAACGTACCCATGAAGTCCTATCCCTGGCCTTAGCCCTAAAGCCCTAACAGC
>NW_006413771.1:0-994 GCF_000296735.1 Chrysochloris asiatica | reverse complement strand
CCCTAAAGCCCTAACAGCCCTCACCCTAGCACTAGCCCAAAAGCCATAAAATCCCTAGCCCTAAAGCCCTAACAACCCTAGCCCTAGCCTTAAATCCCTAACAGCCCTAGCCCTAGCCCTTAAGCCCTAACAGCACTAGCCCTAGCCCTAACTTTAAAGCCCTAAGAGCCCTAAACCTAGCACTAAAGCCCTAACAGCCCTAGCCCTAGCCCTAATGACCTAACAGCCCTAATCCAAGCGCTAAAGGCCTTGCGTTAATGCCCTAGCCCTATACCTAGCCCAAAAGCCCTAGCACAAGCCTAGACCTAGCCCTAAAGCCCTAAAAGACCTAGCCCCAGCCCTAAAGCACTATCAGCCCTAGCTCTAGTCCTAAATCCCTAAAAGACCTAGCCCTAGACCTAAAGCCATAACAGCCCTAGCCCTAGCCCTAGCCCTAGAGTCTAACAGCACTAGCCCTAAAGCCCTAACAGCACTAGCACTGGCCCTAAAGCCCTCTCAGACTTAGCTCTAGCCCTAAAGCCCTAACAGCCCTAGACCTAGCCCTAACCTTAAAGCCCTAAGAGCCCTAGACCTAGCACTAAAGCCCTAACAGCCCTAGCCCTAGCCCTAATGAGCTAACAGCCCTAATCCTAGCGCTAAAGCCCTTGAGCTAATGCCCTAGCACTATTTTGTTGTTGTTGTTAAGTGCACCTAGCCCAAAAGCCCTAGCCCTAGCTCTAGACATAGCACTAAAGCCCTAAAAGACCTATCCCTAGCCTTAGCCCTAGTCCTAAATCCCTATCAACTCTAGCGCTAGTCCTAAAGCCCTAACATCCCTAGACCTAGCCCTAAAGCCCTAACATCCCAAAACCTAGCCCTAAAGCCCTAACAGCCCTAGTTCTAAAGCCCTAACAGCCAAAGCCCTAGCCCTAGCCAAAATGCCCTATCAGCTATAGCCCTAGCCCTAAAGCCCTAACAGCTCTAGCTCTTGCCCTAGCCCTAAAGCACTAAAAGC
>NW_006413770.1:6475-7043 GCF_000296735.1 Chrysochloris asiatica | reverse complement strand
CCGACTCGATGGCACTTAACAACAACAACAACAAAAGAGAATAGAGAGAAATACTATTATCTGATGGTACATGGAGGGGATTATAATCATGATAATGAAACAAGGTGTATGATTTGTTGAATGTAAAAACTGATGATCTGCCCTGTAAACTTTCCCTCAATTCATAATAAAAACTTGAAGACAAAAAATTACATTGTACCCATTCTGTGAAAAAAAAAAGAAAAAAAGTTTCTACAAACATCAACTTAATGATGAAAAGTCGCAAACTACTTTTTAGATTAAAATAAAGGCAAGAGACTTTCTGTACTTGCTGGAGGCTGGATGATTTCCTGAAATTATTGTCCTGAGATCAACTTTAAATCTTAAGCCAAAATTATTTCCTAATATTTCCTTAAAGCCAAACAATGGTTTAATCAAAAGAACAAAAAGTCTGCCTAAAGCATAGTCTTTGAAGTACTCTATTTTTGTTGTTAGGTGCCATTGAGTTGGTACTGACCCATAGCGACCTTATGCACAGCAGAACGAAACACTGCCCGATCCTAGGCCAACCTCACTACTGTTGCCACGC
>NW_006413770.1:3603-5005 GCF_000296735.1 Chrysochloris asiatica | reverse complement strand
AAAAGAAGGGTGAGAATACTTGCACATCTTGAAGAATGCATTCAAATATCACTGATTTGCAGATGTACAAACTATTGAATTAGTATATGTTTAGTATGTATAGTCTCAACAACAGCAAAATAAGTAAATTTTTATAAAAATAATATAAACAACAGCAAAAACATCAAGGATACTGTTAAAAATAATCAAAACTCAATAAAACTTTAACACAAGACCTATTCCTTGCAGTTTTTCTATATGCATGTATAGTGAGACCAATTTGACTTCATAAAAAGCAAATAAATAGCTAGCTACAATGAAGCTTATAGAGGAGTTGTTGTTGTTGTTAAGTGCCATCGAGTTGATTCCGACCCACAGGGACCCTGCATAGCTTGAACCACCGTCCTCATTGTTCAAAGTGACCTTACAGTCCAGGCATTGTCCTGCAGCCAGGTGGGAAAATCATAGAAGGCCTAGAATGTCAACCATTGGCTAACTTAACATGATTGACTGAACCCTCCACTCCACTTATTACTAAGACCAGGTCACAAAGATGGTCTCTAGTCCTCCACCCAGTCGTATATTTTGAAATTCAAATTTATGAAGTCTGGCTTCAAACAGGTAAAAAAGAATTTGCAACTGTGGATAAGAGAAAAACCACTAGCAGCTTAATTTTGGTCAGAGTTTTCTTTAAAGTAAATATTTGGTTTTGTGGGTAAAATATTACCAAACTTGTAATAAAGTACCTGCTATCAATTTCTCTCAGGTTTCCAATGAAATTCTCATAAGACAGCCCTTACAACCGCTGAAAAATGAGCAGGTACATTGTCATGATGGTAAAAAAAATTCCTCTACACACGCTTTCTAGTGCTTCTCTTTCTAATGAAGTTTTCAGTTTTCTTGAAACTTCTTCATAACAAGTCCCCTTGATGGTCCTGTGTGTCCTCTGAGAAAATCTATCAAGATTACCCCTTTGGAAACCCAAAAGACAGTTGCCATAATCTTCTTTGTCATGAATTTAATTGGCCCATCAGATCCCCATCAGATTCCCTTGGAGTCCTGGTGTGGCACTTTGGGTTAATGAGCCAGACTTAAGTTAGTCAGAGCAGTAATGATTGGGGAATTTTTACAAAGTTCAAAGCCATTTGAACTGCAAAGTCAGTGGTTCTAGCTCACCAGCTGCTCCTTGGAAACCCTATACAGGATCGCTGTGGATCAGAACAACTCGACGGCACTTAACAACAAAAAACAACATCAGATCCTCTTACAAGCCACTGTTTTGATTGAACTCTATTTTTAAGGCACTTTGGAAGACAACTATCTGACCGACTGATTGGAAGAGATCCATATTTGTGCCCATTCCAAAGAGAGGTGACCCAACAGAATGCAGAAATCATCGGACAAGCGAGTAAAGTTTTGCTAA
>NW_006413770.1:0-582 GCF_000296735.1 Chrysochloris asiatica | reverse complement strand
GATCATCCAGTCATTGAAGCCAGGTCAAGTGGGTATTATCTGCAAGTGTGGGTGTTCTTGTGCATATTCCCTCTCGTTTTTATCAGCTGAACGCTTCACTCTCCATATTGTAGAGCTTAGCTTGCTACTTCATTGTTGCTTTTCCCTCACTTCCCCTTATTGGTAACGAGCATGGTCACCAATCAGAGCATGTATTTCCATTGAGTCTTAGTCTTGGAAGGGGGTGTGCACTGAGGGGACCCGATCACTTGCCTTGATGTTTCCTGGCAAGTAACTTGCTTGTTCTTGTAGTAGCAGTCCATCTGCCTCTATTGTTTTATATTTTTCCCATAGGTCTTTCTTTCAAGAAGTTTCTTCTATTCTTCTAGCTGTTCCAGACTGGTCTGCTCGTCCTTTCAAGTGGAAATTTCCCATTTCTGGAGATCTGGATATGGTTCAGGCTTCTACCTATAGTTTTATGTATTGCAGAGGCTCCGCAGGGAGCCTCCTTCACTGGGCACGTTGTAGACCCATTTTAGGTATTCCAATCAGTTATAGGCAGAAGATGGACTTACAAGCTTTCTATGGTGATGTTTCTGACTA
>NW_006413769.1:3670-6531 GCF_000296735.1 Chrysochloris asiatica | reverse complement strand
AAAAAAATCAATTACGGCTGTGTGTTCCAAATATTTAGCTTAAGAAAATCATTTTATGATCATATAACTCATAGTCACAGAACTCAGGAAAGGCAGTTTATTTTTTATTTCTACCAGATGGCTTAGACTGGGTTTTCTAGAGAATAAAACCAGTGAGCTTATGTATGTATATATACAGAGAGATTTATATCAAGGAAATGGCTTGCACAGTTGTAGAGGTTGTCGGTCTCAAGTTCATGGGATGGGTGTCAGGTTGGAAGCTTCTGACTCAAGTAGTTGCAGGGCTGATGAATCAAGATCGGTAGGTCAGACAACAGGCAGGCAGAAAGGCAGATAGGCAGGAAGGTCCAGCAGGCAAGATGGCAGGTTGCTGATGACTCCCAGGATCGACAGGTAATAAGGCAGGCCCCTGGCTCAGGTCCAAAGAACTAGAGATCTGAAGACAAGCCAGATGCAATATCGAGACCCTGCAGAGAGGAAGCACGTTTTGTCTAAGTAGCACACATATTGAAAGTAGACATGCACCTGAGGAAACTTCCTTTCAATTGATCAGCTGCTCATAGGAGACCTCATCATAGAGTTAATTGCATTATATTAGATCTCCTCACGGGGGATAACTTCATCTCAAATGCAAAGTCGCTGAGAATCCTGGCCCAGCCATGTTGACAATAAACCTTAACTATTACAGTTGGCGAACCGACTCGACGGCACTTAACAACAACAACAACAACATTACAGTTGGCAAATGCACAATTGATAGGAAAAAAAAAATTTTTTTAATCCCGATAATAAATCTTAAAAAGATTAGTTTACTGATCACTAAGATAGTTCCTTTAATTTTATAATTATTTTTAGTGATGATGCACAGTCCATAACTAAAATTTCTCTTTTGGCAAAACTGATTTGAAATTAATTGATGGATTTAGAAAGGACATTAAAAATTTAATATTCTGATCATGCAACTTAAAATATTAAGACAATGCTACTATAAATTGGCCAAGTGGCAGCATCGATGGACTCAAGCGTGGTAACAGTAGTGAGGTTGGCCCAGGATTGGGCAGTGTTTCGTTCTGCTGTGCATAGGTCGGTACCGACTAGATGGCACCTAACAACAACTATAAAACCAAACACAAAACAAATCTAAAGCTCAGTTTCAACATAAAATTAAAGTTGACAATAATGAAAGTGTCTTAACGGAGTAAGTAGTACAAATTTTCTGATAAATTTCTAGAAATATTCTTCTACTCCACAAGTATAAAAAATGTACACCTTTCACATACAGGATCCTGATTATCTATACATGAATTTGGCAGAAGGCAAGTGATGCAGGTAATACTGCTTTTAATGAAAGTCCATTTTTATGAGTTTTCTGATGCCATTTCAAGGCTGACATTCTGTACCATTGGACCCTGGGGAGCTCCATGCTCAGAATGCACTCATATGTTCTATGACCTTGGGCCAAATAATATCTTAAAGAAATAATCAGTATACATTTTCAGAAATTGAGGTGACCAAAGTCTGCCTAGGAGAGTCTTTCAGGATTTGATTTGCTGAGTACAGAGGAATTCATTTTCCATCCAAAGGAGAGGTCATCAGAAATATTCATTTCCCTCAACTTCAGCAAGTAGGATATGGAAAGGAGATGACTGGTCACAATGAATGGATTTTTAAAAACCCATCTCTGTTTTTTCAACTGCATCTCTATATTTAGAAAGACTGCTACTATAGAGAGGCTATAATACATACTCTTTATGTATACTTTATATGTATGTGTATATGTATGTTTGAATGAATTTTCTAGCAACAACAAAAATGCATGTCAGTGATTTCTAAAATTCTGACTTGTAATCAAGTCAATAAAAGGCAAGGATGGGTCATGGAAAGAATCCGAAGCCACATCCTAAAATTCTAGTCTCTATTCCAATACTTATTTGCTCAGATAGGAGTGACATATTAGATAGATTTCTTTAGGGTAAGAAGCAACAATTCTATGCCTTAGAAAGACTTGATATATGCTTCAAGGATTGTTTGCTGAGTGCTATTGAACTCTGGATGGAATCACTGAGTAATAAGTAGGATAGAAATACTTAGATGAAAGTGAACAGAATAAAAAAAGTCAGCATTATAGTGTTTTAAAATATAAAATTAACTATCACTGTAGGATAAGCACTGGACCACATGGTCTGTGGTTCAAACCCACCAGTAGCTCCTCGGAAACCCTTCGTAGGGTCGCTATGAGTTGGAACCAACCTAACAGCACTCAACAACAAACTCAGTTAGGAATATATTACAGCCTATAATATCCTGATGTTATTCTTAGATGTTCAAGTACATATATTCAATTTTATGATTTACTATTTAAAGTATTGCTGGATTTACAAAGATGTTGCTAATAAAAAGCATCAGTAATGAAAACTCAAAAAAAAAAACAAAAGATACCCGATTTAAATCAGAAACTCACTCAAAGGGAGACCACCGGCAGGCAGTCAAGTCCCAGCTCTCATTCATTAAAATTAACCTGCTCTGATCTATTTACATTTCAAGTTTATTAAGGATAAAAGAAATAGCAAACCAATTTCAGACATTGTGGTAATCTGAAATGTGATTAAGTTTTACAAAACTTCATCTGCTTATGAATTGAAATAGATCTCACTGTATATAACAGGAGCCCTAATGGTACAGAGCACTCAACTGCTCACCAAAGGTCAACAGCTCCTCTGTGTAAGAAAGATGTTACAGTCTGTTTCCATAAAGATTTGCATTTCAAAAAATCTTTTTATTCTGAGTTGGATAAAAGTTTACAGAGCAGATCACCTTCAATAAATCATACACATTTTGTTTCATCTCATTGATTGTCATTC
>NW_006413769.1:0-1410 GCF_000296735.1 Chrysochloris asiatica | reverse complement strand
GTGGACTGGATGCTTGGAAGTCCTTCTAGCCACCCGTCAGCTGTCAAGTTAGCCAGGCACTTGGACACATTATTCCTTTCAATGGGATGAAAAACATTTGGGCCTATTTAGCTTAGACTGTAATAAATGTATCTGATTCGTTTTTCCTTTTGGGAGGGCATCCTGAAGCATCTGCAAAGATGACTGAGGACTAGAACAAGAAATTATCCCAAGCCCAGCAGCCAAGGTAGGAGTCCCCACCTGGATTCACCACAGCAGACTGAAGAAAGCCTTGTCTCCGTGAGAAGCTGAAACTGACCCTACCAACCCTCACAAGGTAATGTTGAGATGTACAACTGGCCCTGCTTCAGCCACAAACTGGGATCTGGCTCATTTATGCACTGCCGAAGCATGAGGATGTCTGCCGTGGGATTCATTTTAATTAGATTTTGTAGTGTGGGAAGGGGAGAAATCTGTGTAATCTATACACCCACACCACCAAGGTGGGCCAAACAGTAACCACACTACACATCTAAAAGTGAGGGCACCCTCCTAGGTAACTGAACCAAGGGAACGGGTGAGGCCCTATCCCCTCTTGCACGTCAACAGACCCAGGTATGAAATGACATCTATCAAAATAAATCAAATTATTGGCTGTGGAGGGAGATGGGGTATGTGAGAAGGTTAATTTTGCTAACTGCAGCATACAAGTAGATGACCAGAATCTGGCATTAGAAGACCTTGTAAAAATGTAGAAAGTTGCCCATGTCCCTGTGCAAACCTGGAGTGGGTGGAACCCACAGAGACTATGGGGAGGGTAATTCTTCACCTTTAAAGGGTTCAATATCCTTGTGGGTGGAGTCCTGTTTTACTTGGAATTTACTTAATCAGCCCATGCCTACTCCAACTAGCAACCAGGGCCATAGGAACTGCCATTAAAATAATAATCAATCAAAAAGGGTACCAACAATCCAAAACAATATCAAAATACCATTTCTTAACTAGATGATGCCCCTAGGGAAAAGGTCCTAAAGGGAAAAGGAAAAAATCATTCACTGCCCTCTCCCTCCCAGGAGACAAGCTAAAATGCTAATCAGGTCACCAATTGGACCAATACCCCTGGTTTTCCCCCTGCTCTCAAACAGGTATGCAGCCTGGCCCCTCTCCAGACTCTGACCCCACATAGGCCTTTGTTGCCCTCCATTAGGGGCTCAGAATCTGGCGAAATTAGCTCCTCTGAGTCAGCTGGCTTAGTAAAATCTGAAACTCTACTTCACCTCTCCGTGTGGCCTTGGTTTCTTCCACCACGAATCTAAAACTGCTGTAACATATGGGCTGCTGCAGCGGCAGAATGACTGGCCCTCAAGGCGCCAGATGTTCATCGCCAACAACCATGAACAGGAATTTGACCCTCCCAAGCTTTATCCACAT
>NW_006413768.1:0-6503 GCF_000296735.1 Chrysochloris asiatica | reverse complement strand
CAGTAATTATTTAAAGTGCTCTTCTCTTCCAGCAACCAAAGTTATATCATCTGCATAGCATCTACATATATTAATGAGAATTCCTTCAATTATTTTTCAATGCCACATTCTTTTCATATAATTCAGTTTCTTGGATTATTTGCTCAGCATACAGACTGAATAAGGATGATGAAAGAATACAACACTAGTACACACCTTAATTTTCAACTTTTGTTCTGTTCTAATAGCTGCTTCTTGTTCCATGGGCAGATTTCTCATTAGCACAATCAAGCGTTCTGGAATACTCATTCTTCACAGTGTTACCCATAGTGTGTTATGATACAGAAAGTTGAAAGCCTTTGCATAGTAAAGCACATGTAAACATCTTTCTGATATTCTCCCTTTCAGCCAAAATCCATCTGACATCGGCAAGGAGGTCCTTAGTTCCATGTACTCTTCTGAAAGCGGCTTTAATTTCTGGCGGTTCCTAGTCAATGGCAACTGTATTTTTATTATCTTCAGCAAAGTTTTACTTGCATATGATATTAATATTGTAAGATGATATCCACATGCCACTGGGTCACCTTTATTTGGAATGGACACAAATATGGGTCTTTTCCAATTGATTGGCCAGGTACCTCTCTTCCAAATTTATCATAGGTGACAGTGCTTCATCAGTTTGTTGAATGATTTAAATTTGTATTAATAAATTCCCGGAGCCTTGTTTTTCACCAATACCTTTAGTGCAGTTTGGATTTCCTCCTTCAGTGCCATCAGTTCTTGATTAAATGCCACTTCTTGAAATTATTGTGCATTGACCAATTATTTTTGGAACAATGATTGCATATTCCTTTCATCTTCTTTTGCTGTTTTCTGAATCATTCAATATTTTGCTAATAAAATCCTTCAATATTGCAAGTCAAGTCTTGAATTATTTCTTCAGTCCTTTCAGCTTGAGAAATACTAAGTGTGTTCTTCCCTTGTAGTTTTCTAAATTAAATATGATGTTGTTACACACAAGGAAAACACCATGTGGAAGCACAGAGACACAGAGAGATGACAGCCAAGAAATGACATAGGTAGGAATTGGAGTGACGCTGCCACAAACCAAGGAATGCCTAGGGCTATCTGAAGCGAGAAAAGGCAAGGAACTATCTGCCCCTAAATATTTGAAGGGCACATGGTACACATCTTGAATTTGGACTTTTAGACTGCAAATCAGTCAGAATACAGTTGTGTTAAGCCATCCAGTTTGTGCTACTTTTTAACAGCAGCCTTAGAAAACTAATACAATGGAATATCAGGAAGTTATTTAAATTGTGTTTTAAAGAACATTTAAAGATGAAAAAAATTATTTATATTAGGAAAATAATCAAATATAATGTTAATTTAGAAACAGATTATAAAACCAAAAAATACAATATGATTCCAACTTCGTAGACAAATTTTCAGATGTTACAAGACAAGAAATACACCAAAATGTTTACCATTATTGCCATTATCCAGACAATGAACTTTTGGATCTTTAGTCTCATATTAATAATTTTCTGTATTTCCATATTTTCCAATAAATATACACTAGTTCTATAATAAGTATAATAAAGTGAGTTATGAATAGTATACACATGTATGTTGTTGTTGTTAAATGCCACCAAGTCAGTTCTGACTCATAGCGACCCTGTATAGGATTTCCGAGGAACAACTGGTGAGTTTGAACCACCAACCTTGTTGTTCAAACCAGCTTTAAGGTCAAATGCTTATTGCCCACCAAACCAGGAGACCATAATCAAATATAGTTAATTGAAATTTAGGAGAAATATTAGAAAAAAATATTTCAAAACACTGATTCATTTCTAAAAAAAGTTTAAGATATAATACTATATTACTAAATTTATAACACCTGAGTTGAATATGTAGCTCAGTAGCTGCATAAAAAGGTAATAGTGTTGTGATTAAGTTTATTTACTTGTATCTCATGTGTGATATTTTCTCTTCATGCCTCACCTGTAAGGAACACAAACTGTGCCAATACAGTCCAGCCACAAACATATCCTCTGTGGTCTAATTCATTCTTTGGGTACTTTAACGTCCAGAAATAGGTTGAGTGGGTTCATCAAACTACATGGTCTGGAAAAAGGCTGATGCTCAGGTATTATTTCTCAGCAAATTACTATAAATTCCTGACAATTTGAAACTTTTTGGAAAGTCATAAAAGATGTTTACTTAAATTTTCATAATTTTAATTATTTTAATTGCTGAACTTGGTCACAGCTTTGTTTCTTTTGACTCTAACCACTTATCTATAAGCTTAATTCAGATGTTTAGCAACTTGATAGTTTGTTATTTGAGATAGTTAAGGTTTTGTGTCAACTTCCCTGGGTCAGGAGTCTTAGTGGTTTTGCAGTTGAGATGTAGTTATCTCCCATGATGAGATCTAATAAAATGTAATTAACTCTATAATGAAGTCTGCTATGAGCAGTCAATCAGTTGAAGGGAAGCTACCTCAGGGATGCAGCCTGCTTCCAATATACTGGACACTCAGACAAAGCTTCCTTATTCTCTGCTGGGTTTTTACCTTGCATCTAGATCCTCCAACCTCTGTCCTCTGGTTCTTTAGACTTCAGCCAGTGGTCTATTCCATTATCTGCCAATCCTGGAAGTCATTTACAGCCTGCTTTCTTACTGCCAGCTCTGCACACCTGCCACCTGACCCAGATATGGGTCTCTCCCACCTCTAAAATTGTGTTAGACATTTCCTCAATATAAATTTCTTTTTATATATACATAAATAAGTTTCATTGGTTTTGCTTCTCTGAAGAACCCAGCCTGTCTGGCTGCTCTGAAAAGGCATGTTTGCTTTGTTCCCAGTCCGGCTTCCTACTCCTGGCAGCCACCTCCTCAGCGCTCCTCCTCCTTCACTGTTGCAGCTCTCTTGCCAGAGTCCGGGAACTCGCACTCTCTTTGTCATCCTCTGTATTGGATCACCGGTGTGCCCCATCATGTCAGATGTGGCTGTTGACACCAGCTCTGAGATCACCACCAAGGATTAAAGGAGAAGAAGGAGGTTGTGGAGGAAACAGAAAATGCAATAGACACACCCGCTAATGGGAACGCTAATGAGGAAAATGGGGAACAGGAAGCTGACAATGAGGCAGACGAGGAAGAGGAAGAAGCTGATGGTAGGGAAGAAGATGGAGATGAAGATGAGGAGGCCAAGGCAGCTACGGGCAAACAGGCAGCTGAAGATGATATGAGGATGATGATGTTGACACCAAAAAGCAGAAGACCAATGAGGATGATGACTAGACAGCAAAAAAGGAAAAGTTAAACTTAAGAAGGCCACTGTGACCTATTCACCCTCCACTTCCCTCCCATCTCAGAATCTAAACGTGGTCACCTTCCAGTAGAGAGTCCCACCCACTCACTTTGGGCTGTACCACCCACAGATAACACGTGCTCACCACCACCCAACCAAAACCACAACGTGAATTTGCAACAGGGGAGAAAAAAGAACCAAAACTTCCAAGGCCCTGCTGTTTTCTTAAAAGTACTTTAAAAAGGAAAATTTGTTTGTATTTTTTATTTACATTTTAAATTTTTGTACATATTGTTAAGGGTCAGCCATTTTTAATGATCTCGGATGACCAAACCAGCCTTTGGAGCATTCTCTGTCCTAATTCTGACTTTACTTGTGGTGTGACCATGTTCATTATAATCTAAAAGGAGAATAATAAACATTGTAAAAAAAAAAAAAAAAAAAAAAACAAAAAAAAAACCTTACAATCTTATTCCGAGCATTCCAATAACTTTTTTTGTGTATGTACTTAGCTGCACTGTAAGTAGTTGGTTTGTATGAGATGGTTAAAAAAGGTCAAAAATAAAGTTTCTTTTCCTTTTCTTTGTCTATGAAGTTCCTGTTTATTTGGGGTGGGGGTGGGGGGGCCTGTTTGAGGTATGTGTCAGACAATGTAGTCCAACAATAAACTGGAATTTTATTTTGCTGAGTTGTTCTAACAACAACAACAAAACAAAAACACCCAACCTAAGACACTATTTTTTTAAGAAATAATGTTAATCATTGTGTTTTTACGATTTTTTTGTCTAACATTCCTTCCGATTTTGAATGAACATTATTTGACTTTACATTAGTTTGTAATTCTAATAAGGTCTTTCACTTTTTAAAAATGTTATTGTGGGTATGTGGGACCATGTGCAGACCCGTGTATAATGCTTTATTAAATAACCCCCTTTCTGTGCCACAAGCAATAGGGAATTAATGAATGGGAAGAGTCAGACCATTAAGTCCGTTCTGGGTTTCCTGAAATGTTCCCATGGAGGAGGTAAAGCCAATTCTGGAAGTGTCTATGAATTTCTGTAAGTAACTTTAATTTTAGCATAATGATAGCCTTGGGTTGTCTGACCTCAGTAGCTATTAAATAACACCAAGTAAAATCTGTATCAGGCCCTACATAGAACATACAGTTGAGTGGAAGTAAACAAAGACAAACATGCATGTTAATGACTATGAAAAAGAAATACCAGGATAAAAGTCTAAAAAGGAACAACTTCATCACAGAGTTAATGCTGGATATACACATGGTGATGGAAAAGGTTTAGAGCACACTTTTTTTTTTTCCCAAAGACTAAATCTAAACCGAGAGTAAACATCAATGTTTAGAGTTAGCTTAATGTGGAGCTGTTCAGGAATTGCAAAGAAATGCATTTTCACAGAAATCAAGATGTTATTTTTGTATACTATATCAGTTAGACAACTGTGTTTCATTTCTATATTCAGCTTCCAAAAGTCAGATGGAAAAAGCAACTGAAGTCCTAGAAAATAGAAATGTAATTTTAAACTATCTAATAAAACTGAAGGAGGAAGACGGGGGATGTTATTGTGAGTTAACCATGGCCATATTAAGTTTCATCATCCACAGATAAAATTTTGCTTTTCTAATATGCTCTGCTGATGTGCTAAAAATGCTTGACCAAAATTTCTAACCGAAAGACAATATCAGATTTGTAAAAAGGGCTGATATTTTGAACTTGGAGCCTACTAGACAAAATCAAGACTTCCAGAACTCTGGAAGGTGACAACGGTTCACATATTGTAGTTGATATCATCAGGAATGGAAAGAAGCCGCTGAATAGCCTACAAGCTTATTATAGGTTTTTATATGGGATTGTTATGGGTGTTTAAGGTTTGATTTTATTAGTATGTTGTTAAGTGCCATTGAGTCAGATCCGACTCATAGTGATCCCATATAGAGTTTCCAAGGAGTGGCTGGGGGATCTGAACCACCGATCTTGCAGTTTATATTGATCTTGTAATCCAGTGCCATTTTTCTCCTTTGTCCTAAATTGTTTAACAAATTGGATACTGTGACTCTCAAATGAAAAGCATAGCAAGATTATAAGAGCCATGACTAGAGAAGTTACTAAAATTCAAGCTGTTTCTATAGAGTGGCATGACAGTAAGATTCCCTGCTTAGTCTCCAAAGGCACAGGTTTATGTCTTAATGAGTGAATGTTTCTGTGTTCATATTCTAATATAACCTGAAATTTCACAGAATTTCAAGCTGCTGTTTGTATTACTTGGAGTCCTAGTATGGCTGTGTAAGATAAGCGCTGCGCTGCTCCTATGTAAGATAAGCACTCAGCTGCTAATCACAAAGTTAGCAGTTTAAACACACCAACTGCTCTTTGGAGCTGCTATACAGAATTATTATGAGTCAGAAATGAGTTCACAGCACTTAACAACAATAACTGGTACTGCTTAGATACAGACAAATGTCTCGTGCTATTTATTATTTTGGGTATAGAGACCTTTGGATTTGTGGGTTATTTCAGGCAATTGGCCTAATATTTCTGCCCTGTCTCTGACTTTCATGGAAGCTGAGTTAACCCACATGGACCACTGTCCCCAGATGTCTCTTTAAACCTGGATCCTAGGGAACAAAAACTGATGCCCAAAAACTATTCTGAATTGAACAACGGTCCAGAAAAACTAGTGAGACTTTTTTTCTCTGAGCATAAAATGCTGTTTTGAAGAATTCACTCTGTTTAGAGAAGTATTCCAAAAATAAAAATCAGACTGGGTATTTAGGTTTAGAGCAAAACAGTATCATTTTATTTGGTCTTTGTAATAGAGTTCTGTGCCAACTTGACTAGGTTATGATCTCCAGTGGTTTAGCAGTTAAGATGTGCTTATTACCATGGTGATGAAACCTAATACAGGCATAGCCAAGTCTATGATGAGTGGCTATGAGAAAGCAATCAATTAAATTAAAGGAATTAAAGAAATCATACATTTAAAGGTATTATTGCTTGGAAGAACAAACAAGATGGCGGATCGGGTGGATGTATAGCAGAGAGCTCCGCCAACAACAACACAGAATACCTGACCAAGCAGGCTCAGGGGCTGATCCCAGAACTCTGAACCGCATATAAAGGAATACTTAGAAGGTTGGAAGGCTCACAGCTGGGGCAATTTGTGGCAGAAGCAAGAAATCTATTGCTTTCTA
>NW_006413767.1:6171-6696 GCF_000296735.1 Chrysochloris asiatica | reverse complement strand
ATAGAATGGAAAGAGACCAAGGATAAGCAAAGCACTGCTTAAGAAGCAGAATAAGGTTGGAAGCCTTTCACTCCCCAACTTCAAAATTTACTACAGGGCTACAAGTGGTCAAAACAGCTTGGTACTGGTACAATGAAAGATATATAAATCACTGGAACAGAATCAAGAATCCAGAAATTAACCCATCTACATACACCCAACAGACTTTTGACAAAACACGTAAATATATTGCATGGGGAGGTAATAGCCTCTTCAACAGATGGTGCTGGCAGAACTGAAAAACGATATGCAAAAGATTTAAACGAGACCTTCACCTCACAACTTATACAAAAACCAACTCAACATGTATTAAAGACCTAAAGGTGATAATTCACAATAAAACATTTTTAAAAAATGAATAAATAGAAATACTGTTAACTGATGGTACATGGAGGGGAATATAACCATTGTAATGAAACAAAGTTTATGATTTGTTGAATGTAGAACTCATGATTTGCCCTGTAGAGTTTCTCTCAATTCACAACA
>NW_006413767.1:3178-4596 GCF_000296735.1 Chrysochloris asiatica | reverse complement strand
AACAACAGGGCTCTGGGATACAAATTGAGACATGGTTGGAATGGGTAAAAGGGGGTAAATAATGTTAAGATGTTTCTCTGTGTTTTGAATCTTGGTTTCTCTTGCATACCATTATAAAATAGACACTGGAGGAGGAGAGAAAGGAATAGCCAGAAATATCACCATAGAAAGCTTGTCAGTCCGTCTTCTGCCTTAAACTGATTGAAATACCTACAATGGGTCTACAATGTGCCCAGTGAAGGAGGCTTCCTGAGGAGCCTTTGCATTACATGAGACTATAGGTGGAATATTGAACAGCATCCAAATCTTCAGAGGTGGGAAATTTCCAGTTGAAAGGACAGGCAGACCAGCCTGGAGTGGCTAGAAGAACAGAAGATACGTCTTGAAAAGAAAGACCGACATGAAAAATACAAAACAATATAGGCAGACCACTGATTACTACAAGAACAAGCAAGTTGCTCCTCAGGAGACATCAAGAAATGGTCGGGTCCCCTCAGGGAAAACCCCCTTCCAAGACTATGACTCAATGGGAATACACGCTCTGATTGGTGACCACGTTCACCACCGGTAAGTGGAAGTGAGGGAAAAACAGCAATGAAGCTGCGAGCTAAGCCCTACAACGTTCAATAGACTCCTATGAAGCCGGGTGGAGACCTGGTTGGCCAGCAGTGTGCCAAGACCTGGGGAGTCAGTACCATAGCCAGAGAGTACTACAGTGGAGAGTGAAGAGTTCAGCTGATAAGAAGAGAGGGCATATGCATAAGAACACTCACACTTGCAGCTAATACCCACTTGAGCTGGCTTCAATGACTGGATGATCAGAGCTAAACTAGAACAAGAACAGGAAAAAAAGAGTAATCTGATACAATTTGATGAACTTAACCTACACCTAAGGATGCAGTAGCTCAAAAGAGGGAAATCTTTACAGCAAGGATCATTCCCACCCCATCCATACACAGAGTAGACAGGGATGGGTAACTTAGACACTGGCTACCCAAAGTGGGGGAGGGATATAAAGGCAAGAAGTGACTGGCTTACAAACTTTCAAGAGGAGCCTAGATCCAGAGGGCATGGAGGAAGGTAGAATCTCCACTGAGTAGAATCTAATCTGTCTAGGCAGAGCTGATGAAAGGATATGCGGATAGGTCTCTTTTGATACAATAGTGAATAATTGTTATCAGGACTGATTTTGAGGGTTGGGAATGTAAAGATGGATGTTTTGTAGCAAGGAGGAGAGACATTAACTGTGCAGTCTAGGAGTGGAGGTCCCTCGGACCATCAAGGGAGAAGAGCAGAGAGCAGGACCCTACCCAGAGAAGCAATGACGCCAGAGATGGAGGCAGAGACGATGACGTGGAGAGACGGAGCAGCTGGGGACTTTGGACCCAGAGAGGGAGAGGGGCTGTGTGCTGACGACC
>NW_006413767.1:0-1433 GCF_000296735.1 Chrysochloris asiatica | reverse complement strand
ATTGAATGATAAGAGGATTTTTCTAATGAATTACTTAAGATACCATCCATATTTTATTAAAAACACTAGCTGAATGGTATAGTTCTATCACAAATACATATAATACTGCATCATTCAAAAAATTTGAGTGTCAAATATTTTTAATCTAGAAAAATAATCAAAATGTTGAATCATTAAACCAAATTAGAGTTAGTCAAGAAAGTAAAATCAGATGATTTATGAAAATTGTTCTATAGATTATATAACCATATTGTAATTACTGAAAAGACTATTAATATGGTTATCATAAATATATTTGAATGACTAAGAAAAAAACAGTATAAATCATCAATGAACTATGAAATCTCACATTTAATGATCAATAAAAGGAAACTAGGTTTACTTATCAATCAACACTAAAAAGATTTGGATTCTATTTTATTTGGGGCTCACAAGTATCATTATCCTAACAGGGCATATAAATTGCAATTTGTTAACAATTATCTACTGCCATCTCTAACCTTCCAGCACTCGTCTGTCACTTTGACAAACTTTGGTGGCTTGTGAGTTGCTGAGATTTTGGAAACTATGCCACGGGTATTTTAAATATCAGCTGGGTCACCCATGGTGGAGAGGTTTCAGATGAGCTTCCAGACAAAGGCAAACTAGGAAGAATGAGTGAGGAACTACTTCCGAATATTTAGTCACTAAAAACTTTATGAATAGCAGAGTAACATTGTCAGATACAGTGCTGGAAAATGACCCCTCAAGTTGAAAGTCACTCAAAATGCGACTTGGATAGAGCTGCCCCTCAAAATAGAGTTGACCGTGATAATGTGAAAAGCTTGTGGATGAAAAGCCCACAGGACCTTCATTTGCTGATAGGGCACAGCTCAAAATGAAGAGAAACAGCTGTAAACATCCATTAATAATCAGAACATGGAATATACAAAGCAAGAATCTGGGAAAATTGGATACTGACAAAAATGAAATGGAATGCATAAACATCATCTTAGGCATTAGTGAGATGAAATGGACTGGTATTGGCCATTCTGAATCTGACAACCACATGGTTTACTATGCCAGGAAAGACAAACTGAAGAGGAATGGTGTTGCATTCATTGTCAAAAAGAACATATCCATATCAGTCATGAGGTACAACGCTGTCTGTGATAGGATAATATCCATATGCCTACAGGGAAGACCAATTAATACCACCATTATTCAAATTTACACACCAAGCACTAACCCAGTGAGGATGAAATAGAAGAATTCTACCAACTTCTTCAATCTGAGATTGATCAAACATGCAGTCAAGATGTATCGATCATTAGTAGTGATTGGAATGCAAAGGTTGGGAGCAAAGAGGAAGTAGTTGGAAAATACGTTCTTAGTGACAGAAATGATGCTTGAGATCACATGATAGAATTCTGCAAAATCAATGATTTGTTCAT
>NW_006413766.1:19045-21035 GCF_000296735.1 Chrysochloris asiatica | reverse complement strand
CCAGTGGGCCTCGAACTTCTACACGGTCTGCAACACAAAACAAAACAAAAAACAAAGGGAATAGAAGCAAATACTGTTGACTGGTGATACATGAAGGGGATTATAATCATTGCCTTGAAATGTAATATGATAGGATGAGTGCAAAACTGATGTTCTCCTAAGTAAACTATCATTCAATGCAGAATAAAAGCTTTAAAAAAAAAATCACTGCATATCCAGTGGTACACTGTAGTTATTATTTAGTAAGTCATTTAAATTCTGATGTATTCCTAATTTGTATATATAGTATAGTAGGAGAAAACATTTTATCTCATATCATCTGTTTTTCAAATTAACACTAGATACAGTTCTGCCAGTTTAGCTCCTGAAGTTCTCAGAACTGTCTCTAGCAATAGCTCAATAATAGAGAACTCTTTTTAAGCAAAACTCTTTGCATTCCACACAACTGGGGCATGTAGATAGTTGGGGTAAATAAGACCCCAAATAGAATACTGAGTAATTAAAATGTATAACAGTCACCAAGTAATGTACTTAACTCTGTTGGTAGATGCTGTCACATTGGTCCCAACTCCTAGAAACCTTACACATAACAGAATGAAACACTGCCTGGTCCTGCAGCAACCTCATCATTGTTGTTAGGTTTGAGCCCATTGCGGCTGCATCTGCATAAATCTATCTGATTGAGACTACTCTTCTTTTTCATTGACTTTACCAAGCATGATGTTCTCCTCCAGGGACATGCAATAATGCCTCACCATTCTTGTTACCAAAGAACATTCCGGCTGGACTTTTTCCAAGGCAGATATGTTCATTCTTCGAGCCCTCCATGACGCATTCAGTATTTTTTGCCATATTATAATTCAAGGGTATCAATGATCTGGTTTTTCTTATTGACTGTCTAGCTTTCACATGCATGTAAGGAGACTGAAAATAGCACGACTTGGGTCAGGCACACCTTAGTTCTAAAGCTGATATCGTTGCTCTTGAATACTTTAAAGATGTCTTTTGCAGTAGATTTGCCCAATGCAATATGTCATTTGATTTCTTGACTGCTGCTTTCTTGTGCATTAACTGGATCCAAGCAAAACAGTCTCTGATAACTTTGATCGTTTCTCTATTTATCATACTGTTATTATTGGTCCAGTTGTGAGGATTTTTGTTTTCTTCTTTACATTGAAGTGCAATTAATATTGAAGGCTGTGTTCTTTGATCGTCATCAGTATTTTAAGTCCTCTGTGCTTTCAGCAAGCAAGGTTGTATCATCTGTATATCACAAATTATTAATGAGCCTTCCTCCAATCCTTATGTCATGTTCTTCTTAATATAGCCCAGTTTCTTGGATGATTTGCTAAGCATACAGCTCAAAAAAGTATGGGGAAAGTATACAACACTAGCACACACCTTTCCTGATTTTAAGCCATTCAGTATCCCTTGTTCTGTTATAACAACTTCCTCCTGGTCTGTGTATAGGTTCCTCATGAGTACAATTAAGTGTTCTGAAATATAGTTTATCATGTTGGACACAGTGTAAAGCCTCTGCATAGTCAATAAAGATTTCATGTTTTTATCTTCTGGCACGATATCTGACAATGTTCCACTATCATTCATAAAGTTTTCAGTGGCTAAACATGCAGTAATTTGCCTCTTCTTAGTAGTGTAGTGGTTACAAATCAAGCTGCGAACCACAGGGTCAGAAATTCAAAACTACCAACTGTTCCATGAGAGAAAGATGAGGCTTTCTGCTCCCGTAAAGATGAGAAGCCTCGAAAACCCTGTACAGGGTCACTATGAGTTGGAACCAACTCCACGGCACATAACCACCTCTACTATCCAGGATTATGGCTGCAAGGATGGTTCAACATTAGAAAAATGATTAGCATTATCTACCATATCTCTGGTAGCGTAGTGGTTACGAATCGGGCTGCGAACCTTAAGGTCAGCGGTTCGAAATTACCAGCTGTTCCGCGGGAGAAAGATGAGGCTTTCTACT
>NW_006413766.1:13261-14775 GCF_000296735.1 Chrysochloris asiatica | reverse complement strand
GGAGCGGCTGGTAGTTTCAAACCGCTGACTTTAAGGTTCGCAGCCCGATTTGTAACCACTACGCTACCAGAGCTCTATATCATCAGTCAAAACAAGGCCAGGGACTTGGAATACATTGTGGAATAGATCATCATTTGTTCATATCTAAATTCAAACTGAAGCTGAAGAAAATGAAAACAAGTCCACAAAAAAACAAAATATGACCTTGAATATATCCCACTTGAATTTAGAGATGATCTGAAGAACAGATCTGATACATTAAACACTAAAGACCAAAGACCAGAAGAGTTGTGGGATGACATCAAGAACATCGTACATGAAGAAAGCAAAGTCATTAAGAAGACGAGAAAGAAGGAAAAGACCAAAATGAATGTCAGAAGAGACACTGAAACTTGCTCTCCAGTGTAGAGATGCTAAAGCAAATGGAATAAATGAGGAGGTCCAAGAGGTTTACAGAAAATTTCAAAGGTCAGCTCAAGAAGATAAAGTCAAATATTACAACAAAATATGCAAAGATCTGGATTCAGAAAACCAAAAGGGAAGAATACACTCAGCATTTCTCAAGCTGGGGGAACTGAAGCAAAAATTCAAACTTTATCTTTCATTACTGAAGGATTCTCTAGGCAAATTATTGAATGATGCAGAAAGCATTAAAAGAAGATAGAATGAATACACAGGGTCACTGTACTTAAAGGAAATGATTGATGTTAAACCATTTCAATAGGTAGTATATGATCAAGAG
Source organism: Chrysochloris asiatica (assembly GCF_000296735.1). Taxonomy (NCBI): domain Eukaryota; kingdom Metazoa; phylum Chordata; class Mammalia; order Afrosoricida; family Chrysochloridae; genus Chrysochloris; species Chrysochloris asiatica. Next base: position 14,033 of record NW_006413766.1, on the reverse strand, counting down.
CCAATGATACTGAAGGAAGAAGTCCAAGGTATATTGAAGGTATTGGCATAGAACAAGGCACCAGGAATTGATGGAATAAAAATGGTAATCTTTCAAGAAAGTCAGGCGGCACTGGAGGCACTCACTCATCAATGCCAAGATTTGGAAGACACCTATCTGGCCAACTGATTGGAAGAGATCCGTATTTTTGCCCATTCCAAAGAGATGTAACCCAATTGAATGCAGAAATTATTGGACAATATCTTTGATATCCCATGCAAATAAAGTTTTACTAACGGTAATACAGAAACGGCTGAAACCATACATTGACAGAGAACTTCCAGAGGTTCAAGCAGAATTCAGAAGGGGATGTGGAAGAAGGGATATTATTACTGATTTCTGATGGATCTTGGCTGAAAGCAGAGAATATCAGAAAGATGTTTACCTGTGCTTTATTGACTACACAAAGGCTTTCGATTGCGTGGGTCATGACAAACTACAGACAACATTGTGAAGTATGAGTATTCTGGAACACGTAATTGTGCTCATGAGGAATCTGTACCTGGACCAAGAGGCAGTTGTTCAAACAGAACATGAGAATGCTGAATGGTTTAAAAGTAAGAAAGTTGTACGTCAGGGTTGTATTTTTTCACCATACTTAGTCAACCTGTATGCTGAGAAAATAATTCAAGAAGCTGAGTTATATGACGAAAAATGTGGCAGCAAGATTGGAGGAAGACTCATTAACAACCTGCGATATGCAGATGATACAACCTTGCTTGCTGAAAGTGAA
>NW_006413766.1:10597-12213 GCF_000296735.1 Chrysochloris asiatica | reverse complement strand
GGGAGTTGGTAATCATTGTGATGAAACTATGAGTGGAAAATCAATATTTTCCCATGTAATGTATCACTCAATTCACCAAAAATCTTTAAAAAGTAAGTACAGATGGGCACAGGCCATGAACAACCACTTCACCAAGTAAGACTTCCAGGAAGCCAACAATCATTGGCCGTTAGAGAGATATAAATCAATACAACAATGAGATATCTCACACTAACAATAGCATTAAAGTTCCAAAAAAACAGAAAACAACAAATTCTGGCCATGGTGTGGAGAAACTGAGACATTCTGTCATTACTGGTGGGATGGTAAAATGGTGCACCCACTCTGGAAATCAGTATAATGCTTCTAGACAAAGTTTGAAATAGAAATACCGTCTGATCTATAGTTCTCAAGACATCATTTGAATGGGTAAAGGAGGGGACAAATGTTAAGGGATTTGAGTGTCTTATGGATATTGGTATCATCTGCCTACTATTGTAAAAGAAACATTTAAGTATGATAGAAATAAATATTGGGAATTATGATTACAGAAAGCTTGCAAGCCTGCCTTCAGCCTTAAACTGATTGGAACAACTAAAAGGGAAATTAGATTTGCCCAGGGAAATGAGCTTCTTGCTAAGCCTTTGTGGAGTATGAGGCCTTCGATGGAATACTGAGCCCCACCCCGAACATTTCCACTTGAATCTACATGCAGACCAACCTGGAGTGGCTCAAGAAAAAGAAGGTAATTCTTGAAAGCAAGACCAGCAGGGAAAAAAAAGCAGACTAGTTTAGTTTGCTACTTGGCTATTAAAAGAACAAGCAAGCTGTTCACCTGGGAGCCATCAAAGAAAATCAGTCCATTCAGGATACACCCCCTTCCAAGATGGACATTCAAAGAAAACACACTAGAAGGCTTGTAAGCTTGCTGGTGACCATGTTGGCTTGTCATTGGAAGTGGGGGAAAGGCAATCACGAAGACAAGGGCTGAGATCGACCATGTTCCAAACACTTCTGTCGACCTTGAGGTGAGCGAGAGGAAAGGCTGGTTGATCTGAACTTTGGGGCGAACTGGGAACTCCTGAACCCATGAACACTGACCTATTCACTTGGGCTAGAGCTGAGAGTGAAGTGTCTAGGTGGTATGTAGTTGGGGGGAGGCATGCAAGAACACCCAAACTTGCAGATAGTACCCATCTGACCTAGCTTCGATGAGTTGATGATCAGAACTCAACTAAAGAAAAATAAAGAAATCTGATACAGGAAGCAAGTTTAAATATCTGCAATTTGGTGAACTTGAACTAAATTTATGGATATAGCAGCTCAAAATACCAACTGAGAGTGAAGAAGTCTTCACATCTACGATCAAGCCTATCCCCTCAGGGTTGACAGAGATAGGTAACTTAGACTTAAGTTACCTAAAATGGGGGGCTATAAAGGCACAACGTGGCTGCTTACAAGTTTACAAGAGAGAGTTCAGTTTCAGAGCAAGGGAGAAAGGTAGAATTCCTAGTGAATAGATTTCATCTTGTCTAGATGTGTCTGGTGAAAGGAGATGGGGATAAGATTCCTATGATTCATAATGAGTAATTGTTATCATGACTAATTGTGACTGTCACAACTGTAAAGGTAGAAAC
>NW_006413766.1:5216-10497 GCF_000296735.1 Chrysochloris asiatica | reverse complement strand
GAACAGGAACCATACAAGGATGCCCTTTGTCACCACTCCTATTCAATATTGTGCTGGAAGTCTTAGCAAGAGGTTTATGGCAAACAGGGAAATTAAAGGCATCCAAATTGGCAAAGAGGAAGCAAAACTCTATTTGCAGACAATATCATCCTATACATAAAAAACTCCAAAGACTCAGTAAAAAAGCTACTAGACCTCATTGGAAGATTCAGCAAAGTGGCAGGGTATAAGATCAATATACAAAAGTCAGTTTGATTCCTCTATACCAAAAATGGCAGCATTAAAAAGGACTTTAGGAAAACAATACCATTTCCAATAGCAAACCAAAGGATGAAATATCTATGAATAAATGTAACCAGAGAAACAAAGGACCCATACAAAGAAAACTACAAAACACTACTACAAGGAATCAAAAGAGATTAGAAAAATGGAAGAATATACCATGATCCTGGATAGGAAGACTTAGCATTGTGAAACTGTTAATACTAAATACAAAGCAATCTATACATATAATGCAACATCAATCCAGATTCCAACGATATTTAGAGAGATGCAAAAAAGGATTACAAACTTTATCTGGAATGGAAAGAGACCCAGGACAAGCAGAGCCTCTCACTCCCTGATTTCAAAATTTACTACATGGCTACCGTGGTGAAAACAGCCTGGTACTGGTAAAATGAAAGATACATAGATCAATGGAACAGAATTGAGAATCTGGAAATTAACCCATCCACATACAGCCAAGTGATCTTTAACAAAAGGCCAAAGTACATTTGAGTGGAGAAGACATAGTCTCTTCAACAGATGGTGCTGGCAAAACTGGAAATAGATATGCAAAATACTGAAACAAGACCTTTACCTCACAGCCTATACAAAAACCAACTCAGCATGGAGTAAAGACTTAAATGTGAATCCCAGAATTATGAAGGCCATCAATGAAAAATAGAGACAAGTGTGATGGCTGTAATACACGGCACACGTAGATTACCAAACATTGTGAAAATTGTGCAAACAGAAGACAAAATAGATGACTGGGACATACTAAAAATTAAAAACTTATTCACATCGAAAGACTTCACCAAAAGAGTAAAACAGGAGCCCACAGAACGGGAAAACCTTTTGCAAAGACATATCAGACAAGGGACTAATTTCTAAAATATAGGAAAATACAACACTGCTATAAGAAAAAGACAAATAACCCAATTTAAACATGAGCACAAAACTTGAACAGACTCTTCACCAAGGAAGAGATTCAGGCACCCAAAAAACATATGAAGGTCACTAGCCATTAGAAAGATGTAAATTAAAACAATAATGAGATATCATCTCACACCAGCAATAACAGTGAAGTTCAGAAAGTAGAGGACAATAAATGCTGGTGAGGATATGGAGAGACTGGGACCCTCCTCCATTGCTGGTGGCAATGCAAAGTTGTCCAACCACTCTGGAAAACAGTCTGGTACTTCCTCAGAAAGTTAGAAATAGAAATACCTTATGATTCAGCAATCCCTCTACTTGGTATTTAACCACAAGAAACACGAGGCATATCACAAGTAGATATATGCACACCAATGTTCATAACAGAACTATTTACAATAGCAAAAAGATGGATACAGCCTAAGTGCCCATCAATGGAAGAATGGATAAACAAACTTTGGTACATACACAAAATGGAATATTATGCTACCTTGAAGAATAACAAGGAAGTTGCAAGCCACTGCGTAACGTGGATGAACCTTGAGGACATAATGCTGAGTGAAATTAGATAGTCACAAAAGGAGAAATACTGCATAATATCATTATTGTAAAAGCTTAAGGAAAAATACCAAACTAAAAGGGGAACAAATAAAATTTCTTTGTTGGTTACTGGGGTGTAGGGGGTGGGGTGAAGGGATGTAGGGGAAGGGGAACACAAGGTAAGGAATAGACACAGGATAGTTTGGGTGTTGGGGGGGAGGGTACTACTCAAGAAGGGGGAGGAGAATGGAAGAATAAGGCAGATGGGAGAATATTTAGGCAGGTTTGCATAGCCTAAGTAGGACAGAGGTAAATAGTGATGTATGCTCAACCTTGGAAAAACAGGTCTCTGTGATACAGGGATTGAGGCATGGTTTGAATGGGTAAAAGAGGGGAAATAATGTTAAGATGCTTGGTTGTCTTATAAATCTTGGTTTCCCTTGCATACCATTGTAAAACAGACACTTGAGGGGGAGAGAAAGGAATAGCCAGAAACGTCTCTTTAGAAACCTTGTAAGCTCATCTTCAGCCTATAACTGATTGGAATACCTAAAATGGTGCTAGAACTTGCCCAGTGAACGAGACTTCCTGCGGAGCCTTTGCATTGCATAAGATGGGAGGTGGAATCCTGATCCCCATCCAGAATCTTCTGAGGTGGGAAATTTCCACTTGAAAACAGAGCCAGACCAGCTTGGAGCAGCTAGTGGAACAGAGGATACTTCTTGATAGACCAGCAGGAAAAATAAAAAACAATAATGGCAGTCTGATTGACTACTACAAGAACAAGAAAATTGTTCACTGGGGAGCCATCAGAGCAAGCAATCAAGTCCCCTCAGGGCAAATCCCCTTCCAAGACTGAAAATCATAGGGAATACATGAGCAGGCACGTAATCTGGCTAGTGACCATGTTGGTCTACTGATAAGGGGAAATGGGGGGAAAACAGCAATGAAGTTGTGAGCTAAGTGTGACTACATTCAAGATACTGTTGTCAACATGGATCGCGACCTGGGTGGCCAGCAGTATAGTGAGACCTGTGGACTCCTGAGCCCATAGACAGGGACATAGTCGCAAAGGACTAAAGAGGAGAGTGAAGCATCCAGCTGACGTGAAGTGAGGGGAGATGCACACGAATGCCCATACTTGCAGATAGTACCCTGTTGACTTAGCTTCAATGGCTGGATGATCAGAACTCAAAGGAAAAATGAAGAGGACAGAGTTTTATCTGCTACAATTTGATAAACTTGACTTATACTTATGGATGTTATAGCTTAAAAGAGGGAACAAATCATTACAGCAAGGATCATTCCCATTCCCGCTGTACACAGGGTTGACAGAGATGGGCAGCTTAATCATTGGCTACCCAAAATGGTGGGGGGATGGGGGTGTTGAAGGAAGGCAACAAAGGCACGAAGTGACTGGCTTACAAGTTTTCAAGAGGGCACTTAGTTTCAGAGGGTGTGAGGGAAGGTATACTCCACTGAGTAGTTTCCAACCTGTCTAGTTGGGACTGGTGAAAGGAGACAGGGATAAGATTCTTGTGGTTCAATAGTGAATAATTGCTATCAGGACTGACTATGAATGTTGCAAATGTAAAAGCAGACATTTTCTAACAAAAGGAAGGGAGTGGTTGATCTTGCAGCCCAGGAGCGGTGGACCCTGGGACCTTCAAGGGAGAAAAGTGGAGTGCGGGACCCTATCCAGAGAAGCAGTGACACCAGAGATGGAGGCAGAGACGATGACTGGAGAGATGGAGTGATTGGGGAGTCTAGACTTAAGGAGAAAGAGGGTCTGTGTGCTGGTCACCAGGGGGCTGGTGACATTCAAACAACCCTTTGCTTATATATTCCTGAGTGCTTTGGTGTACATCAATAAAAAACAAAACAAAACAAAGCAAAACAAAACAAAACACCAGAGAGATTGGAAGCAAATGCCATTGAAATATGATGCATGAAGGGGACTGAAATCATTGCAATGGAATGAAATACAATAGGATGAATGTGAAGCTGTTGGTCTCCCATGTAAACTACCACTCAATTCAAAATAAAAATTTATATATCTTTAAAAAAATACCAACAGAGAAGGAAGGAGTCTTCACATTAAGGATCAATCCTATCTCCTCTGTAAATTGAGTAAATAGGGACGGGCAACTTAGACACTAGGTACCTAAAATGATGGGGCAATAAAGGTACAAAGTGACTGCCTTACACATTTTCAAGATGGAGTTTAGTTTAGGAACGTGCAGTGGACGATAGAGTCTCCACTGATTAATTTTCATCTTGTCCAGAGGGGTCAGGCAAAAAGAGATGGGGATAAGATTCTTATGATTCAATAGGGAGTAATTGTTATCATGATTAATAGTGACCGTCACAGCTGTAAAGGTAGAAATTTTGTAACAGAAATGGAATATTCCAGAAACAGAGGACCCTAGGACCAACAAGGAAGAAGAGCACAAGCAGAATGTGGGACCCTATCCAGAAGAACCCACCACTCGTCTGTCAGTGTATCGTACTGTGGTGGTTTGTGAGTTGCTGTGATTCTGGAAGTTATGCCATGCATACTTTAAATCCCAGCAGGGTCACCCATGGTGGACAGGTTTCAGATGAGCTTCCAGATGAAGACAGACTTGGAAGAAAGAGTGATGAACTACTTCCGAATATTTGGTCACTGTAAACCTCATGAATAGCAGAGAAACACAGATATAGGGCCGAAAATGAGCCCTTCAGGTTAGAAGCCACTCAAAATGCAACTGGAGAACAGCTGTCTCCTCAAAGTAGAGTTGCATGTGATGACATGAATGGAGTAAAACTCGTGGGAGTAAAACCCACGGGACCTTCATTTGCTGATGGGGTACAACTCATAATGAAGAGAAACAGCTGCAAACAACCATTAACAGTCGGAACATGGACTGTACAAAGTATGAATCTAGGAAAATTGGAATTTGTCAAAAATGAAACACATAAACATCAATATCATAGGTATTAGTGAGCTGAAATGCAGTGGTATTGGCCATTTTGAATCTGATGGCCACATGGTTTGCTATTCTGGAAATGACAAATTGAAGAGGAATGATGTTGCATTCATCATCAAAAAGAACATATCCAGATCAGTCATGAGGTACAAAGCTGTGCTGTCTGTGATAGGATAATATCCATATGCCTACAGGGAAGCCCAGTTAATACCACTATTATTCAAATTTACGCACCAACCACTCCAGTGAGGATGAAATAGAATTCTACCTTCTTTAACCTAAAATTGATCAAACATACAATCAAGATGTATTGATCACTACTGGTGATTGGAATGCAAAGATTGGGAATAAAGGTGAAGGATCTACGGTATGGCCTTGGTGATAGAACTGATGCTAGAGATTGCATGATAGAATTCTGCAAAACCAATGATTTGTTCATTTCAAATACCTTCTTTAGACAGCATAAGAGACGATTACACACATGGACCTCACCACATGTAATACACAGAAATCAAATTGACTACATCTATGGAAATAGACGATGGAAAAGCTCTATGTTGTTGTTGTTAAGTGCC
>NW_006413766.1:0-1127 GCF_000296735.1 Chrysochloris asiatica | reverse complement strand
GAATTGATTCGATGGCACTTAACAATAACAAATTATTGATCAAGAGTCTTGTTGTGTAGGATAACCACTGCACTGCTTACAACAAGGTCAGCAGTTCAAACTCCCCATCTGTTCTTAGGAAACCATGTAGCCAGTCACTATGAGTCAGAACCGGCTTGATAGCGCTTCAAAACAAAAACAACTATTTATCAAGTCAGAAGTAAGGTACTTGCCCCAATAAGCTGACCAGAAACTATTACAGACATGTTGGTTAAATCACTTCTTATGTAATGTATAGAAAATGACCACATCACACTCGGAATTAGATGTACACATCAGTGCTACTACTCTAGTTATCATTGTAATTCTATAGAAGATTTATTAGGAAAGAGATGTCGAAGATTCTCATGTGAGCTAATGAGAGACATTACCATTTTTTTCATTGTGTTTTGAATGAAAGATTACAGAATAAATTGCTTTTCCATTCAACAATTCCTACATGTTTTGATTAGTGACATTGATTGCAATCACTACTATGTAAGAGCAAGAGCTCTTTCTACTTCCTTCCTGTGTTACTCTTTCAAGTTGTCCTTCTTTCCTCTCCCTTCCTGTGTTGTGAAGTTTATAGCTGGGGAAATGCTGACCTTCATGCCTTGTGGTAAGCTATTCTAAGGAGTACATACCTCCCTGATTTTGCAGCTTACTGCCTGAAAGTGGAGCAACAGTTCTAGGCCTCAAAAGTATGTAAGGACTATACTCTAGGGGGTCTCCCACTCTCCTGAGCATTTTTTTTTTTTTTTAAAGATTTTGAGTTGTTTTGCATTTTTTTCCTACTCTAATAAGAAATTCCTATTGTGACCTCTTTTAAACTGCTCCGAACTGGTAGCTGGCCACCACCTTATTCTTCTAGTCTATGACAACTATCTGGGTGATTGGTTGGAAGAGATCCCTAATTGTGCCCATTCCAAAGACAGGTGATCCAATAGAGTGCAGAAATCATCAGATAATGTCTTTGGTATCCTCTGTGAGTAAAGTTTTACTAAAGGTAATACAGAAATGGCTGAAACCATACATTGACAGAGAATTTCCAGAGGTTCAAGTTGAATTCAGAAGAGGCCATGGAATGAGGGATATCATTGCTGATGTCC
>NW_006413765.1:5412-6369 GCF_000296735.1 Chrysochloris asiatica | reverse complement strand
TGACTGTTCAGAAGCCTTTGCTGCACAGGTCAATGTGCGTGCACAGTTGAAGCCTCCAGCAGTGGGTGGTGTTTCCACTTGCTCAGGCCCCTCCTCTAGTCACCACTGTAGACGTGTGCAGATAGATATTGAGAATCAAATGCAAGAAAGATTGTCCACTATTTTTATCTCTGAAGGTCAGTTAGGTATCTGCCTATGCACAGCATAATTCTCAAAATAGCTGTGTCCTTGGATATAGTAATTGGTATTGGCTCTTGCCTTCTATGTTAGGGTTTTACAAGATACAAATGTGGTTTGACTATATGGCCAGGCCTGCTGTCTCTTGTTAGGAAAGGCAGGAATTAAGGGTCCTGCCCAGGTCAATTTTAGGGCTAAGTCCAAGAGTAAGATGTCGTCAGGAACAGTCAAAGTATTAGCTTGTGGGAGTGTTGGGGCTTTCAGGGATTTCTTCTTTGTGCCATGGGAAAACTGTAACCTGTGGGCATAATTCTGCCCTTGGGGGGTGTGATTCCACCCATCTGAAGGTGTCCAGGCTGGGTAGAGAGGTTGCAGCAGGAGAGAGGATAGAAAAGTGAAAAAGCAATCACACCGCTTTTTCCAGATACCACTCTGTGGTTTTAGCGCTTGTATCAACCTGGCTGTGGCCCCGCCCTCTGATTTCAGCCAAGGCTGAGGGGCCTTCAGGCAGCCTCCTGATTGATCAATTCAGAAATCGATATGTATTCCTGCCACAGTCAGGTTTTTCCACGGATGGGCACCAAAAGCTAATGCCCCTTACTTTATATTAGATCTAAAGCACTGGAACTGTTCTGGTAAAGCGCCTTCTCTGTTTGTGTGTGTGTGTGTGTGTGTGTGTGTGTGTGTGTGTCTACTGAGAAACCTACCCTGACTGTCACAGCTTCTCTTGCACCCAAACTACAACTCCCTTCCTCCACTCTTGACGCCACGTTCATCTTC
>NW_006413765.1:3065-4402 GCF_000296735.1 Chrysochloris asiatica | reverse complement strand
AGATGTTTGCATATTTTATAGTAATACTTGACTTTGTCTTCTTGATCTGTCCTTGTAGGCGTATGATATTACCTTATAACTGACAGCAATGTACTTCAAGATAGAATGTGAAATTTTTTTTTATGATTAATGAAACACCATTCCTCTTCAATTTGTAGTTCCTCATATAGTAAACCATATGATTGTCTGATTCTAATTTGCTAATACCAATCCATTTCAATTCATTAATGTCAAGAACATTGATGTCTATGAACTCCATTTATTTTTTGACAACTTCCAATTTTCCTACTTTCATATTTCTAGATTCATTCCACATTCTAATTGCTAATGAGTGTTTTCAACCAAGTCTTATAAGTTTGAGGTTTTCCCCATCTGTATATGAAGGTCTTAAAAATCTTTACTCTGTCCACATTATTAAGGTCAACATTACATTGAAGATGTAGCTCTTCCTCAGTGATATTTTGAGTGTTTTACAACTTGAGAGGCTCGTCTTCCACCACTATATCAGACAATGTTCTACTTCTATTCATAAGGTTTTCAGTGGATAGCTATTCAGAAGTGTTCCACTTCTGCTTTCTAGTCTGTAAGTTCCATTGAAACCTGTCATCTCTGGTTGACCATGATGGTATTTAAAATATCACGGGCATACCATCCAACATCACAGCAACACACAAGCCTCCATAGTACTACAAATAAGTAGACAGTTGGTGGTCTTTAAACATAGACTTTTACAACACACAGAATTTTAAATATTGTTCATGATCTCAGTGATAATTGCTTTAAACATTTTTATGTCCTGAAATGTAATACATTTTAGTAATATACCTAGAATTTATACAAACTGCTGATGTGCAATTTTGCCAATTTGCATAACTTCTTTAAAATCCACATATATTTGGCTCAGCAATTTCTTATCTGAGAATTTATGCTCTAGTCCATAATTTTTTGTTGAAGTCTTTCTTCTCTTTGTTTTTACAAATATGAAATTATGAGGTTTTCTTCAGGATAAAAAAAAGTTCATTCTATAGTTTGCATTAGTTTACATTTTTTATATGCTATAAATGCATTTTGGAGATTTTACTAATCTCATTACTTTTTAGTCTATAACCTTTGCTTTTTTATTGCTAATTTATATATTTGAGTATCAAGTCTGTTGTCACAGACTTACAAGTCTAAATCTCACAACCAAATATTTTCATCATGTGTCATGTTGATATTTCCAAATATCCTCCAAATGTCTATATATCATTGTTTCACATGCCAGAAACATAAGCATATCCAAATTAAATGAAAATTAATCATCTCTATAATTTGGTGGTTGGTGGTTAAGTGCCATC
>NW_006413765.1:0-840 GCF_000296735.1 Chrysochloris asiatica | reverse complement strand
ATTGCAGGTTGTTAATGAGTCTTCCTCCAATTCATATAACTCATTTTCTCAGATTATTTGCTTAGCATACAGGTTGAATAAGTATGGTTAAAGAACACAACCCTGTCACAAACCTTTCTTAATTTTAAACCATTCAGTGTTCCCATGTTCTGTTAAACAACTGCCTCTTGGTCCTTGTACATATTCCTTATGAGCACAATTAAGTGTTCCAGAATACTCATACTTTGCAATGTTGTCCATAGCTTGTCATGATACACACAATTGAAAGCCTTTACATAGCCAATATAGCACAGGTAAACATGTTTCTGATATTCTCTGCTTTCAGCAAGATCCATCAGATATCAGCAATGATATCTCTCGTTCCATGGCCTCTTCTGAATCTGACTTGAATATCTGGAAATTCTCTGTCAATGTATGCTTGCAGCCATTTCTGTATTACCTTTAGTAAAATTTTACTCACATGGGATATCAAAGAGATTATCCCATGATTTCTGCATTCCGTTGGGTCTCTTTTCTTTGGAATGGACACAAATATGGATCTCTTCCAATCAGTTAGCCAGATAGTTGTCTTCCAAATTTCTTGGCAGAGATGAGTGAGTTCCTCCTGTGCGACCTCACTTCACTGAAAGATTTTAATTTGCATTCCATCAATTCTTGGTGCCTTATTCTTTGCCAATTCCTTCAATGCACCTCTGACTTCCTCCCTGAGTATCATTGGCTCTTGATCATATGCTACCTCTTGAAACAGTTGAACATCAACCATTTCCTTTTGGTACAGTGACCCTAAGTATTTGTTCCATCTTATTTTGATTATTTCTGCATCATTCAATCATTTTTCCA
>NW_006413764.1:6692-7463 GCF_000296735.1 Chrysochloris asiatica | reverse complement strand
TTTTTTATTTTTAATATTTTATTGTGAATTATGTGATAGTTTACATGGGATTAACATGTCTTTTTAAATGATGATAAATCTTATGCATTTGACTTTTATTAACCATGCCATTCTCATAAAACCTCCTGATGTAGTGTATTAGGCAATTCTGCTACACAGACCTCTTTAAAGTGTGTAAGAACAAAGATATCAGTTTAAGGACTTAGGAATGCCTAACTCAAGCCATGGTAATTTCAATAACCTCATATGCATGGGAAAGTTGGGTAGTAAATAAGGAAGATCATAGAAAAATTAATGCATTTGAGTTATGATGCTGCAGGACAATATTTAAAGCACCACAGATTTCCATAAGAACAAACATACTGTTTGATGCAGTACAGCCAGAGTGCTCCTTAGAAGCCAGGATGGTCAGATGTGGTCTACCATGCTTCAGATATATTGTCAGGAGGGACCAGTCCCTGTAGAAGGACATCATGATTCGTAAAATGGAGGGTTATAGAAAAAAAAAAAGAAGTCCCTCAGTGAAATAGATTGGCACAGTGGCAGAAACAATGGGCTCAAACATAGCGATGATTGTGAGGGTGGCACAGGATCTGGCAGTGTTGTTCAGTTGTGCACAGGGTCACTATGAGTCAGTACTGACTTCATAGCACCTAGCAACAACATACAACAACAATATGTCCAAAGTATGAGAAATGAAGTCTCACCATCCTCGCTTCCAAGGAGTGTTTGATTTTATATCATATGTTATTGTTGTTGTCAGGTGCCATC
>NW_006413764.1:2066-2542 GCF_000296735.1 Chrysochloris asiatica | reverse complement strand
CTTGAAGCCAGCTAACAACAGCAACAACATATGATGGAAACTCTGCTGTGTTAATGATCATGACTATAGGAATAACTAAGGTGTGGCTCATGTCTTCATGCAGCTTATTACTTTTGAGGGGAAATGTGGTCATCCTGTGCCTTGAAACAGAGGGGTAATTTATTTTGAGGTTTTCCTTTTTACTATAGTCTTAACTGTTGCTTCTGTGGATGTTGATTACTGGCCTTCTACATTCTGATTATTAATGAATGTTTATAGCTGTTGCTTCTTATATTGTGTTCTGCCGCAGTAGGCATATGAAGATTTAGAAGACTGTAGAAGAATTGATGCATTTGAGTTATGGTGTTGGAGAAGAAATTAATAACACTATGAATTGCCAGAAGAACAAACAAATCTGTGTTGGAAGAAGTACAACTAGAGTGTTCTTTAGAAGTCAAGATGGCCAGACTTTGTCTCTTATACTTCAGACTTATTAT
>NW_006413764.1:0-756 GCF_000296735.1 Chrysochloris asiatica | reverse complement strand
GACTGGTCCCTCCTGACAATATGTCTGAAGTATGAGAGACGAACTCTGGCCATCTTGGCCTCCAAAGAGCACTCTGGCTGCACTTGTTTCAAAATGGATCTACTGGTTCTTTTGGCAGCCCATGGCACTTTCAACATTCTCCTTGAATACCATAACTCAAAAGCATCAATTCTTCTATGGTCTCCCTACATAACATGAAGTAACTACAGAAAAAGTTCTAATTAGGTGTTTGCTCCCCTATCATTTCTTGCTCCTATTTCAGCAATAGTGTGAAGCGTCAGAGAAAAAGAGGAAGATTCCCCCCCCCCCCCCCCCCAAATTTGTTTGAGGAATCCATAGCTTCCATATCTTTAGTCTGTGTGGACCTAATGGGACTCTACACATACATAATAAAGGCTGAATCTTGTCATGCAGGTTGAAGACAATGGCATTTCCATTTTCTGGCCTTGAGATGAGTGCAGAGTAGGTAAGTGACCAGAACAAGTTCTGTTCGTAGGAATTCTAGACTTTTGGAAAGGAAAAGACTCTTTTTATTCTTGACTTGTTGTTGGATGGAGATGAGGCTGGAGCTACTTATCACCACGTGGAGTTAGAGGTAAAAGCTGAGGAAGAAGAAGGCCATGCCAAATAGGAAAAGGAAAGGAGGTCATGTTCGGGTAACACATTTGAGCACCTGCATCAAGCCACACCTCAAAGTCAGCTTTACCTTTGGACTTGCTGTTAGGTGCCCATGAATGAGTCTGACTCATAGGGATG
>NW_006413763.1:5969-7758 GCF_000296735.1 Chrysochloris asiatica | reverse complement strand
ATATTGTTTATGATAGGATAATATCTATAGGCCTTCAAGGAAGACCAGTTAATTCCATTATTATTCAAATTTATGCACCAACCACTAAAGCCCATGATAATGAAATTGAAAAATCTTAACAACTTCTTCAGCCTGAAATTGATCAAACATGCAATCAAGATATATTGATAATTTCTGGCAGTTGGAATGCAAAGGTTGGAAACAAAGAGAAAGGATCAGTCATTAGAAAATATTACCTTGGTGATAGAAACGATGTTGGAAATCACATGATACAATTTTGCAAAACCAATTACTTTCGATGCAAATACCTTTTCAAACAACATAAAAGATAAGTATACACACCTCACAATGTGGAATACATAGAAATTGAATTGACTACATCTCTGGTAAGAAATGGTGGAAAGCTCTATATCATTAGTCAAAACAAGACCAGAAGTAGACTGTGGAAACAGATCATTAATTCCTCATATAAAAGTTCTGGCTGAAGCTGAAGAAAATTAAAAACAAGCCCACAAGGGCCAAAATATGACCTTGAACATATCACCTCTGAATTGAGAGCTCATCTCAAAAGCAGATTTAATTAATTAGACCCTAATGACCAAAGACAAGAAGAGCTGTGGGATGATATCAAGAATATCACACATGAACAAATCAAAAGTTCATTAAGAAAATAAGCAAGATGTCAGAAATGACTGAAACTTGCTTTCCAGCATAGAAATGGGGAAGCAAATGGAAGAAATGAGGAAGTAAAATATTTGAATAGAAAATTTCAAAGATCAGCTTGAGATGAAAAAGTCAAATATTATAATGAAATGTGCAAAGCCCTGGCATTAGAAAACCAAAAGTGAAAAATACACTCAACATTTGAAAGAATTAAAGAAAAAATGAAGCCTCAATTTGCAATATTGACGGATTATATGGGTAAAATATTGAATGATGCAGAAAGCATCAAAAAAAGATGAAAGGAAAGCACAGAGTTACTGTACCAAAGAGAAATGGTCAATGTTTGACCATTTCAAGAGGTAGCATATGATCAAGAGCCACTGATACTGAAGGAAGAAGTCCAAGGTGCATTGAAGGCATTGGCAAAGAACAAGGCACCAGGAATTTATGGAACACAAATTGAAATATTTCAACAAACTGATGCAAAAGTGGAGGAACTTGGAAAACAGCTACCAAATTTTATGCCAAGGAATTTGGAAGACATCTACCTGGTCAACTGATTGGAAATCATCATACAGTATCATTAATATTGCATACAATATTAATATTGCATACAAAATTTAGCAAAAGTAAAATTTTGCTAAAGATAATTCAAAAATGGCTGCAACAGTACATTACAGGGAACTACCAGGGATTCAAACCAAATTCAGACAAGGACTTGGAATGAGGAATATCATTGTTGATGTCAGATGAATCTTGGCAAGAAGCAGAGAATATGAGAAAGATATTTACCTTTGTTTTATTGACTATGCAAAGGCTTTCAATTGTGTGGATCATGACAAGATATGGACAACATTGTAGAGATTAGTATACCAGACACTTAATTGTGCTGATGAGGAAACTGTACATAGATCAAGAGGCAGTTGTTTGAACAGAACAAGGGGTCACTGAGTGGCTTAAAATTATGAAAGGTGTATTCCAGGGTTATATTCTTTCATCATATTTATTTAATCTGTATTTGAAAAAAATTATCGGAGAAGCTGGATAATATGAAGAAGAATGTGGCATCAGGACTGGAGGAATAATTGTTAACAACCTGCAATAGGCGAATGGTACAACCTTGCTT
>NW_006413763.1:3749-4846 GCF_000296735.1 Chrysochloris asiatica | reverse complement strand
ATATATATATATATATATATATATATATATTGCTTACAACAAACGCACTTTCAACAATAGAACTTTTTGAAAACCAAACTGATAACAAAATAATACTAAATTATCACAAACAAAAATAAAACAACAGAGGTAATATTCATATCAAGAAAAAGCTAAACTGAAGGTTTAAAATATCAAATAGGATAAAGGGAAATATGATGATAAAAGTTACAAATCATTAAAGTCAAATGCATCAAAGAAGATAGCATTCATAGATGTGTATGCACAAAACAGCATAAAAGCAACTATGATAACGATCTTTAGACACACACATACACACACAAAAACCAAAAACTACATAGTGGTTTTTTTTTTAAAACATCTCCTTTGGAAGTGAACTGACAAGTAAAAATAAGAAAAGATAAGTACAAAAATAGAGAAATAAACGATACAATCAACAAACACATGTAAATATAAGTGCTGCTGCTGATTCTGGTGTGCCGTGGAGTCAGGTCTGACTCTTAGCAACCCTGTATAGGATTTCCAAGGCTGTAAATCTTTATGGGAGCAGAAAGCTTCATCTTTCTCCAACTGAATGGCTGGTCATTTCAAACTGCTGACCTTGAGGTTAGCAGACTGACTTGTAACCACTACACTACCAGAGCTCCTTATAAATATAAATAGAAGTGCTTCAAATAGACAATATTGGTTTTCTTCTCATAGTCCATGGTACATTTACAAAATCAAGTAGATACGGACCACAAAAGTATATCCTTAGCAAAGTTCTGAGTAGAGATTTTTACAGGTGTCTTAGTTATCTAGGGGAGTACTAGTGTGGCTCTGTAAGATAAGCACTGGACTGCTAACTGCAAGGTCAGCAGTTCAAACCTATCAGCTGCTTCTTGGAAACTCCATACAGGGTCTCTATGAGTTAGAACGGACTCTACCATACTTAACAATAATAAGTTATCTAGTGCTGGTAGCATAGTGGTTACAAATCGGACTATGAACCGCAAGGTCATTAGTTCGAAACTACCAGCTGTTCCACGGGAGAAAGATGAGGCTTTCTGCTCCCATAAAGATTTACAGCCTCGGAAACCCTGTACAGGGTCGCTATG
>NW_006413763.1:0-839 GCF_000296735.1 Chrysochloris asiatica | reverse complement strand
AGAGCAAAAAGTCATTAAGAAGACAAGAAAGAAGGAAAAGGTCAAAATGAATGTCAGAAGAGACTCTGAAACTTGCTCTCCAGCATAGAGATGCTTAAGCAAATGGAAGAAATGAGGAGGTCCAAGAGCTGAACAGAAAATTTCAAAGATCAGCTCAAGAAGATAAACCCAAATACTGTAATAAAATGTGCAAAGATTTGGAATCAGAAAACCAAAAAGGAAGAACACAGTCAGCATTTCTCAAGCTGGGGGAACTAAAGAAAAAATTCAAGCCTCCATTTTTGTTATTGAAAGATTCTCTGGGGAAAATTATTGAATGATGATGAAAGCATCATGAGAAGATGGAAGGAATACACAGAGTCACTGTACCAAAAGGAAATGGTTCATGTGCAATCATTTCAAGAGGTAGCATGTGATGAAGAGCCAATGATACTGAAGGAGGAAGTCCAAGGTGCATTGAAGGAATTGGCAAAGAACAAGGCACCAAGAATTGATGGAATAAAAATAGAAATCTTTCAAGAAAGTGAGGCGACACAGGAGGCACTCACTCATCTCTGCCAAGAAATTTGGAAGACAAGTATCTGGCCGACTGATTAGAAGAGATCCATATTTATGCCCATTCCAAAGAGAGGTGACCCAATGGAATATGGAAATCATCGGATAATATCTTTGATATCTCAAGCGAGTAAAGTTTTGCTAAAGGTAACACAGAAACGGCTGCAATCAGACATTGACAGAGAACTTCCAGAGGTTCAAGCTGAATTCAGAACAGGCCGTGGAACATGAGATATCATTGCTGATGTCCGATAGATCTTGGCTGAAAGCAGAGAATGTCAGAA
>NW_006413762.1:3312-6477 GCF_000296735.1 Chrysochloris asiatica | reverse complement strand
TCTCTCTGTACCGTGGGTAACCCGAATTTCCTGGTATCCATGCCAATATCCCTCTCTATTTATTTGGCTTTGTTAGTTTATGCTTCCTTTTCTCTGGAAATGCAGCCTTCTAAGTGGGGTTGCTCAGCCCTGCATTCCAAGGTCTGCAGGGGGCAGAGGCACTCGCCGGCGTAGGCGCAGAAGCAGGAGCCATGTGCTGGCAGGCAAAAGCTTAAAATGCCTGTAATTCCTCAGCAATTTGATCTTTTAAAAAACAAGTTCAGAATGTTGAAATATAAGATCTTATGTTTTTTCAAAGGCTGTCTGTCTGCTAGACAGAGGTTTCTTATGTGCGATTCTGCCCCTTTTCCCCGAGACTGCCCTACCTGAGCTGACTTGTCAAGGAAGCGCCGGAAGTTGAAATCCCCCATGGGTTATTCTTGATGGCCTTACTCTTAACTCTGAGACCTTCACTCTTCTTTACAAGACCTTTAGACTGAGCAGCTATTGAACCTTGTTCTACTGATTTAGATTTAATCACACTGTGCTCTAGGTAGTAGTGTGGTTGTGTGCCGTTGAATTGGTTTTGACTCATAGCAACTCTCTATAACATTTCTGAATTTGTAAATCTTTACAGGATCAGAAAGGCTCATCTTCCTCCCATGGAGCAACTGGTAGATTAAAACTGCTTATAATCCATTACACTACCACACTTCCTTATGCTCTTGTTGTTGTTATGTGCTGTGGAGTCAGTTTTGACTCACAGTGACCCTGTATAGGGTTTCCAAGGCTGTAAACCTTTAAAGGAGCAGAAAGCCTCATCTTTCTTCCATGTAACAGCTGGTAGTTTTGAACTGCTGACCATGAGATTAGCAGCCCAACTCATAACTGCTATGCTACCAGAGCTCCTTTCTTTATGCTCTAGAGAGGCCTTGATTTCCTGTGCTCTAAGTATAAGCAAGAACCGCCTTGACAGCCTCCCTCCATTATTAATTATTTATTGCAGATGGGAAGTTACCCCTAGCTAGTCGCTTACAATAACAAACAGTTATTTCTCAGAGTTTCTAAGATAAGGTATCAATAGATAGGCTGTTGGGGATCAGGATACTCTCTTGGGCCTATAATCAATATGTTTCCTGGGTCTGTAGTCATCTAAAGGCTTTACTCAGTTGAGGATGCACACCTAAGATGGTTCACTAACACAGTGGCTTACAAGATGCTTCCCACAAAGACAACAATGAAAGAGAAAGAGAGCAGTGTGTTTTATAAATACATTTTGGAAGTAACATGTCCATAGGTATGACCAGTACTCAAAAAGATGACTGCTTTTATAAATATCTAAAATAAGAATATAAAATATGGTTGTTGTTGTGTGCTGCTGAGTCAGTTTTGGCTTATAACAACCCTGAATAGGGTTTCCTAGGAGCAGCTCGTGAGTTTGAACCACCAACTTTGTGGTTCAAACTGACCTTGCAGTCCAGTGCTTTATCCCACAACACCACACCAGGACACCATAAAGCATGGTAGCAAACAAAAAAATATCCTGGTGTGGTACTGTGGGCTAATGCGCAGGACTGCAAAGTCAGTTTGAACTGCAAGGTCAGTATTTCAAGCTTACCAGCTGCTCCTCAGAAACAGGGATGCTATGGGTCAGAACCTACTCAATGGCACTTAAAAAACAGTCACATGTAGTGAAACACATCACAGTGTAATTGCAGACATCTAATTACTGTTGGCAATGTATAAGACAAATTAAAATCTAAATCTATAAGCAGTATATTCCATAGAGAGCAAACAAGTTTAATCTGGCTTAATTTCCTACAAAAAATAATGCTGATTTTTATCTGCTAGTCTTTTTAGAGTCTCTTCTCTGGTTATTAATTATTCATATTATCTCTTCTACCTTATCATAAAACTTATTAATTTAACTCACATTTGTTTTATTAATTATGTATCTCTCCTCACTTTGGTACATTAAATATACTTCTATCCAATGTAATTGATGTAATACTAATCAGTTACACAGTTGCTGCTAAGCATCAATTTCCACTAAAATAAAGTATAGCTTAGACCCAGAAAGACAGTTTGGAAGGACTACGTCTAGTGACTTTTCTACATAAGAGTCAGAATCCATGCTTTTTTGTTGTTGTTGTTGTTTTATACTAGCAACTCTAACATACCCATACTACCTACTTGATTCTGACTCATAGCAAACCATGTGTTACAGAGCAGTATTGAGCTCCCTAGGGTTTTATTGATTGTAAACTGTACTGAAGTCGATTGCCAGGACATTCTTTTGTGGCAATGCTGGATGGATTCAAACCACCAACATTTTGGTTAGTTGTGGTTCTCTTTTTAAGTGTCGTTGAGTCAGTGGTGACTCACAGTGACCCTGTATAGGGTTTCTGAGGAGGAGGTGGTGGGTTTAATGTGCTGCCCTTGGAGTTATCAGTTGGCTATAGCAGTCTTGTGTTCAACCTACCTACAGTGCTACAACAGGCCTCCATTTGGATAATAGTAGAGAACACATTGTTTATGCCATGCAGGGACCTAATTCAAATATTTTTACTAGGCAAAGGCATTAGTCAAGGGTCCAGCACATTATCTAAGAGATAATCAGGGAGGGTGGTAGTGGTGGTGGTGGTGGTGTTGGTGGTGGTGGTGTGCCATCAAGTTGGTTACACCTACCAGCAATCCTCTATAGGATTTCCAGTTACTGGTAGACCTTGCAGTTTGCTCTCCATTTCATAATTCACTATGCTACCAGAGTTTCTAGAGCATACAATCTTCACAGTGCTATATTGGGTACTCTTTACATTGTCAGCAATTCCCGTAAGTAAAAAAGAGGATGAATTCCTTTTTCTGAGTGCCAACAAAGGCGTGGGCATCTTAATCAGAACTCATATTTATGTAATTTTTAACTGAAGGTGGTAATGATCAGCAATCAGTAATATACTAGTAAATTCTATAATACACACACTAGCATGGTAACCTCCAAAGCTCATTCTTCCTTCATAATATCATTCTGCTTTTTGAAACTATACCACTTTGACTTCTTCTCTGATTACTTCTTTTCTCATTTACCCTCCAACTAGTCTTTATCACAGATACACTAGCACACACATAAAGCTTCGGTGGTTTTTGTTTTTACATAATATAATATATATACACATACACACACACACA
>NW_006413762.1:0-2787 GCF_000296735.1 Chrysochloris asiatica | reverse complement strand
ATATATATATATTTATGAGCTTCAGAAAGCTTGTGGAAAATGGGATGAAAAGATAAAAACAATTACATTAATTTTTTGAAGCTCTCTTGTGTGTATATGTGTATACCTGTCATTTGATTCTTTGCCAGCCTGGCACCAAACAATCTGTTAGACTGAATTTTTCATATTGCTTCTAGTTGGCTAAATGATAAGAGACATAGAGTAATAAAATAATGTCCCAAAGGACATTTTCACATTTTACTTGCTGTTTCTCTTTTTAAATTTCTATCGTTAAAAGCACCAAACAGCCATAGACTCTGGATATAATAGCTTCAGCTGCAAATAAAAGAAGCATCTTTATGGATGGAAGGTGTGAAAAGGACTATTACATCGATGGTCTCTCAGCTACTTTCCCACAGAACATTGCAGTGTGTTCAAACAAATGAGAATGGCAGAGAACAAACCAGTCTTTTAAACTGGTGCAAGACTTTCACACCTGAATTTCAGATTATTTTAGTGCCAAAAATTAATATATACTTTCTTCTCTCCTAATTTTTCATAAGGAGAAATTTAGGTACAGAGGAAATAATGAACTTGGCAGAGGATCAGAAGCCAGACATTGATGGAAAATGGGCACACATTGTAGGATGCTGATTTAAGTATTTCTTGCCTGCATTTCTCATAATGGAAGCCCAGACATACTGTTACACTTGTATTTTATGGTTCACTGAACAGTTGCAATAACAAATTTTAAATACCTATCAAATGTCATAAAATGTCATTTAATATTATTCTTGGTTTGTAGAGAGAAATGAAAACTGATAAAGTTCATATATATTTTGTGTTGGTTCAATACCCTAAATACCATACTATAAGACTTACAACAAACATATAGTCGATTGCAGTGATATGGTAATATTAAATAAGATTGTGCCACACTTCTTCAAGGGAAAGTAGTCATATTTAAAAAGGGCCTTTTTAATGATGCTCTAAACGATTTCTTTGGCTGCATCACTGTATACATACAGTTGATAATAAAAAATGCATTTGAACAAAGTACCCTAAATTTTTACAAGATTCCAATTCTCCTGTGCAATTATGGAATTTGAAATGTAATTCTCACTGGGACCATAAAAGACTTAGACCAGAGAAATGCTGTTAAGAACAAAACATGATAAAAAAGAACTGTTTCAAAGACGCCTTTTATTTTGCAATTTTGGGTGTCATGTTATATTCCAAATCACCATGTTGTTATGGAAAAGAACAATGAGCAAACTCACTCAACATTTATAGAATACTGATGCAGAGATACTTTTCTACTGATAATTATGTATCAATTCACAGTGGTCATGTGTCAATGCAATACATAAAGAATTTACAGAGTAATGGGTTACCAGCTAATATACAACTACTAACCAAGTGTTTATTACAGACTATGTACTGTTTTGGTACGAAACTACCAGCCACTCCGCAGGAGAAAGATGAGGCTTTCTGCTCCCATAAAGATTTACAGCCTTGGAAACCCTGTACAGGGTCGCTATGGGTCAAAACCGACTGGATGGCACATAACAACAACTACAACAACTGTGTTGGTTAAGTACCTTGGATTGTGTAAAGGCAGTATAAACCTGACCAATAATCTGACTCTGCTTATTATTTATTTTGAAGAATAAAACTAGTCCAAAGAACTGAGATGTGTTATTTCACATCCAATTAATCACTAAGTTCTATAGATTCTACCTGCTTAATAAACTCTCAAATCTGCCTGTCTTATTGCATTTCCATTACCAGCAGGCTCCTGTTTTTCTTGTCTCCAACTTTACCCCCTTTAATTCATTCATTCATTCATTCATTTATACTATTCCACCCCACCTCACCCCTGCTCTTTCAACTGTTTAACTTTCACTCATAATAAATGTCAAGGCAATCGACTTGATTATCCACTTTTTCAAATGTTGCCTCCAAGTTAAACATCATGTAGGTTCTTGAGTACAGCATCACTGTACCAAAATCAATTGATCAAACTTCAACCATTCAAGAGGTAGCATATGATAGGAACAAATCTAAGCTGCCTTGAAAGTAGTGACAAAAATAAGGCTCGAGGGGGGTGGGGCGTGAACCAGCTCGTGTGGAGCCTCCAGTAGCAGGGAGACTCAAGCAGTGAGAGCCACTGGTGACACCTACCCCAAGGTGGGATTTCTCACATACAGTAGACAGAGAGAAGTTAGTTTAAGGGGGAAAAAAATAAAAGCTTGCAGGAAAAGAGAAGCGGCGACTGTCTGACGTCATCAGACGTGGACTGTGCCTGCCTGAGCCACTTCTGCCCTGCGCAGTTGATCTGTGTCTGCCGGCCAGCAGACCCCCCACCCCAGCACAGTCCAACTGTGTACCCGGGGCCTGCCGGGAGCATGCACACACAGACGAGCAGCTCCCCTCCTGCCCGAGCCGTGTCCCAAGGGACTGCCAGACACACGAAAGCGAGCGACCTGCCTCCTGCTAAACCGAGCAGCATTCCTCAGCCCTGCCGGGTGTGCACCATTAAACAACTCACCTCACGCTCAACTGAACCGCGGGGCGCGTGGGCAGGCAGCTCCCCTCCTGCCGTGAGCACCCACTGGAGAACCCCATTTGGGTCTCCCCTTTATTATTATTATTATTATTTTATCTTAGAAGGTTCAGCAGGAGCCCCGGCGTGGCTCTGAGGGCTGGGGTGCTACTACAAGGTCGCCTGAATTACAGGGTCAGTGATCCACGCCCATCAACAGCTCCTCAGAAACCCTACAAAAGGGCATTATGGGAGGGACGTCC
>NW_006413761.1:3717-6362 GCF_000296735.1 Chrysochloris asiatica | reverse complement strand
CTGCTGTGTCTTGCTCAGTCCTTGGTGAAAAAGCAAAAGCAAAGAAGAACCCTGAGAGATGGCCAGTTTAGAAGTCAAATCCACACGAGCTATTTCTAGGACCTACGATCATGTGCCAAGATAGCTTGAGAAAAAAGATAGTGGAATGAACTGCAGTCAATGAATCACTTTAACAACCAGGCTATCTTCCTGTCGAAGTGGGCATGCAATATAAAACAACACTTTCGTATTTCTGCTGATTCCATAATGCATTCTCCTTACGCTCTGATGTTGAGGCACCCCCATATATAATTAGCTGATACCTCCCTGTTAGGCAAGCGTTCAAACAACTTTAAAAATGGCTACATGTACTGACTCTTTTGAATCACTAGTTCCACATGAAAAGACCACATTGGGTTCCTGGGATGTGCTGATAATAAATACACCAATGAGAAAAATCTCTGAGCAACATCTACCTTGGTGTGGTTGGTCATCCACCTCCACAAGGCATATGTAAATGCATAGGTATGCTGAAACAGTTCATGCCTGATCTTGAGACAGTCTTATTGTAACACACAAGGCTTGCACATCCTTTCTGTAGCCTGATCAGAGACCTCTGGTAAAGCAATAGTTGTATTATATAGGAGCTGAGAGAAGTGGACGGACAAGACACGATAGAAACACAATGGTATAAGTACACTAAATGTCCCTGAATTGGATACTTTAAAGTGTTTTTTTTTTTTTTATGTTGTGTGAATTTTACCTTCATTTAAAAAAATGTGATGATTGAAAGTAGGCTCAGATAGGTTTGCGTACCATGTGACACAAGGTATGTTATTTAAGGGTTCAGTTTGCTGGCACCTCTATTAAAGCAACAACTGTATTATGTTGTTGTTGTTATTATGTGCCATGGAGTCAGTTCTGACTCATAGCGACCCTGTACAGGGTTTCCAATGCTGTAAACCTTTACAGGAGCAGAAAGCCTCATCTTTCTCCTGTGGAACAGCTGGTAGTTTCGAACTGCTGGCTGTGAGATTAGCAGCCTGATTTGTAACCACTAAGCTACCAGAGTTCCTTGAAGAGACAAGTATGATTTGCAAAGATGATCAGGATGGGCCTTACCATGTACAAAAGGAGTTAAGTATGAAGCTTTAAAACTTCTGAGTTTCCTATCATGTGTGTTTCCTTCCCAAACACACCAAAACTACGTGCTTTGAATTCAGTTCAGTCTTTGGCATCTGACCACATCCTGTTCTCTACTTTCTTCCTTCTGCTCTATAATCTGTCCCAGACACACTCATGGTGACCTGTTTCTGCCCTCTCCTGAGAGTTCCTATTACCATCAATAAGTTATAGTACCTGTAGACTCTAAAAGCATTTGGAAGACGTGAAAGTCAGCCTTGATTAATACACACTAAATAGTTCCCATTGTGGTCACACAGAGCTCTCATGAGAAGAACCTCAGCACTAGTGGCATTGTCATTTACATTATATCAGAGTTAAGTGATTAAATAGAAAATACCTAGAATAGGTAAGTTCATTTAGGCAAAAGAGGATTAGTGGTTACCAGAGGAGAGGACAGAAAGAATGAGGAGTGAAAAAAAATTTTTTTTTTTAAAGATGAACAGACCTTATTCTAAGGTAACAAGTCCAACATGTTTAGAGGGTAACAGATATCATTGTGATGATTTAGAGCAAAAACCTTAAGGCCATTTTCTCTGAAAAAGATTTTATTCACTTTCTAAATAAAAGTGGATGGAGTTTTCTGGTGTGTCAATGTAGGATAAGCACTGGACTATTAACCCCAGTGTTGGTGGTTCAAACACCAGCGGCTATTCAGAAACCCTATACAGGGTTGCTATGAGTCAGAACCAACTCGATGGCACTTAACAACAACAAATACAAGTTGAGTTCTTACGACTGCCTGCTCAGTGTGTAACATACAGAAAGTATTGATAAAGGGTAAGAAGCAATGGACTCAAGCATAACAAAGATGAGGTGTTGCAGAAATGCGCAGTGTGTCATTCGGATATGTGTACGGTCACTAGGAGTTGGGGGCCGACTCAGTGGCACCTACCAACAACATTACTAAACGGTACTCAGTTACTACTAAAAAAAGTAAGAGCAAGAGAAATGTAGCTACCCCAAACCAAGGGCATTTTTTTAAAAAAGTTTTTATTGTGAATTATGTGATAGTTTACATGGGAGAACATTAGCTTTACATTCATCCTATCTTATTTTGTTTCATTGCAATGATTACAATCTCCTGTGTGAATCATCAAACAACTGAAGGGTACACCCACAAACCTGCTCCCCGGCTATCAGCACGTAGCCCCTCTCCTTCCCTAAGTCTAAACTCCCCAGCTGCTCCATCTCTCCATGTCATCATCTCTGCCTCCATCTCTGGCATCACTGCTTCTCTGGATAGGGTCCCACACTCACTTTTCTCCCTTGATTGTTCTAGGGACCTCCGCTCCTGGACTGCAAAATCAGCCACTCCCCTCCTTTTGTTACAAAACATCTACCTTTACCTTTCCAACACTCACAGTAAGTCCTGATAGCAATCATTCACCTATTGAATCACAAGAGTCTTATCCCCATCTCCTTTCATCAGCCCCATCCAGAGAGGATGGAAACCACTCAGTGGAGATTCTACCTATCCCTGC
>NW_006413761.1:1724-3192 GCF_000296735.1 Chrysochloris asiatica | reverse complement strand
GTGTATTCCCCTTGAGTTTTAGTCACCAAGAACATGTGTACTTGGAAATGAAGGTCCTGAATCCATCAATATAATCCCATCTACATTTTCCAATGACAGAGGATGAAAGACTCAAGACCAGGACACACACAGGTGGAGGTCTACTACCAGTTTTTTATGAAGAAAGCTTGGATGCTAAGGCAACCAAATCTGCCACATTACCTTTGTGCTTCATTGTACATATAAAGGCACATTACAGGTGGGTTTCATTACAGAATGTGGCTTGATCACAGATAAAGAACAATACAAAGTCCCTGTCAGTATCTGAGAATAATGAATACTGGGAATAATCACTTACACTGAGTCCATTTAAAGTGAAACCCAAAATAACATAGTCAATAGTGAAAAAATCTTGCTTGGGATTTCAGCTAGTTAAAAGGAAAATCATTTTTATGAAAAAAGGTTTATTTTATTGTCCATTTAACATAAAGGAATCAATAATTACAACTAATTCTTAGACTAAGACTTGATCATTTGTTGTTGTTGTGGTTATGTGCCATGGAGTCGGTTCCAATTCATAGCAACCCTGTACAGGGTTTCTGAGGCTATAAATATTTACGGGAACAGAAAGCCTCATCTTTCTCCTGTGGAACAGCTGGGAGTTCAGTACTGCTGATGGTGAGATTCGCAGTCTGATTCATAACCACTATGCTACCAGAGCTCCTTAAGACATGATCATAGTCCCCTTTTTTCCAACAAATTGTATAACAGCTGCATATAACATTATCTTCACACGATTTTTGCCTCATGATCAAAAGAAGGTCGAGTTTCCAATAGGATTGATAGGCTTCATCAATTTTTCCAAGGGCCCTCTCTTTCCTCAATTCAAATTATTCTCCTTTGAGATGCCCATTGGATCAGCATGTACACCAGTCTTTCCATCAGTTATTGATGGTTTGTCTTTGCCTAGATTGTCGTTGGACAATGACTTTCGCATCATCACTTTATTGACTTAAAAAGAATCCTGTCTTCTGAAGGTTTTTGATTTGTTCTCACCAATGTGTTTTGTGGTTGAAATGTATCTGCTAATCAGCAGAAGACCAACCCTAGATATACTGATGAAATATTAGTAAGAAATATATACTAGTGTTCAGTAGGGATACGTTTCAAAGCAGATACTATTCATAATTTCTAATGTTCAGATAATTTTAAAAATTCTATATCCTAGATTGGGAGGATCTACTCGATTTAAAATCAAATTTCTGTTGCATACAGAGGTATATCAATCAGGGTTCTACCAGAGGGGAAGAGTCAGTGTTATATATGTATACATGTATGTGTGTTGCTGTTATTGTCTTAAATGGAGGGAAAAGTTAGTAGACTATAGGGTAACCTCAAAGAAAGTTAATACTTTACAATAAACCATGAAAATGAAGATCCAAGTAGAACAAGGAAACATTAAAACTAAGAAACTGACAAGAAATAGCAC
>NW_006413761.1:867-1568 GCF_000296735.1 Chrysochloris asiatica | reverse complement strand
AAAGACCAAAGACCAGAAGAGTTGTGGGATGACATCAAGAACATCATACAGGAAGAAAGCAAAAAGTCATTAAGAAGATAAGCAAGAAGGAAAAAATCAAAATGGATGTCAAAAGAGACACTGAAACTTGCTTTCTAGCATAGAGATGCTAAAACAAATGGAAGAAATGAGGAGGTATGAGACCTGAAGTGAAAATTTCAAAGGTCAGCTTGAGGGGACAAAGTCAAATATTATAACAAAATGTGCAAAAGATCTGGAGTTAGAAAACCAAAAGGGAAGAACACACTAAGATTTTCTCAAGCTGAGGGAATTGAAGAAAAAAAACTGAAACCTCAACTTACAATATTCAAGGAGCACATGCCCAAAAGCAGAAGAGTAACTGAGACAAATGAGTTGGAGGCAGACATGGACTGCCCATTAGAAGAAGAGCAGGCTTTGGATCGGCCTGAGAAGGAATTCAGAAGAATAATACAGAGACAAATCCAAATACTTCACAGAGGGGTGGAGGAAAATAAGGAAGAAGTCAGGAAAGTGCTACAAGAGCAATCAAAAAAGATAGATACAGCATTGGAAACTATTCAAAACCTTCAAAAAGAGGTCTAGATGATTAATAATAAGACAATACATTGAATGGGCAAAGGAAGAGAATTTAAGAAACGGAAACCAGAACCAACGAGCTGGAAGACAAATCTCTCAATACT
>NW_006413761.1:0-755 GCF_000296735.1 Chrysochloris asiatica | reverse complement strand
GAGAAGATAAACATTCAAGAAGCCGAATGTACCCCAGGAAGGATAGACACCAAAAGAAAATCACCAAGACATAATCAAGCTTTCCAAAAATCAAAGACAAGGAGAGAATCCTAAAAGCAGTCAGGGAAAAGAGAGTGTTATTTACAAAGATAAGCAAATCAGATTAAACTCTGACCTCTCAGCAGAAACCATGCAGATAAGAAGGCAATGAGGACACATACATAAAACTCTAAAAGAAAAACACTGCCAACCAAGAATCGTCTACCCAGTAAAGCTGTCAATCAAATATAATGGTATAATCAAAACATTCCAGAATAAACAGAAGCTAAGAGACTTAATCAAAGCCAACCTAGCGCTTCAAAATACCCTAAAGGGAGTTCTTTGGTTGGAAAACCAACAAGAACAGACAAAACAACCAGAGATTGACAGACGTGGCAACACCATCCAGAACTCAGTCAACAGACAGTGGAGTCCAGAAAAAAACAAAATTACAACAAATTCAGCAGACTTGGGAGGTCAATCAAAGATCAAAATGATAATAATGTCAAAAAACGAGAACATATAAGAACAAAGATCCAGATGGTGAGAAGGTCAGGTAGATTGCAGGATATAATAGACTGTCTTAAATGGAGGGAAAAGTTAGTAGACTATAGGGTAACTTCAAAGAAAGTTAATACTTTACAATAAACCATGAAAATGAAGATCCAAGTAGAACAAGGAAACATTAAAACTAAGAAACTGACAAGAAATAGCAC
>NW_006413760.1:4637-6452 GCF_000296735.1 Chrysochloris asiatica | reverse complement strand
AAAAAAAAAAATCACTTTGTTTAAAATCTTGTCTTTAGATTTAAATAAGTATCAAGACAGTTGTAAATTCTCTGATGATGCACAGTGATTATTCATTGAAGCATATTGCTCGTGATCATTTGATAGAGGGCAGGTGTTACAGACTTCTAGTCCTACAGGAGCCAGGCAGCTAAAGCAAGTCTGTGAAGCAGGCTAGGTACAGCCGTGTTTCGTTGAACATGTGGAGTTCCTGTTTTATTCAAGAGAATATTGTTGTTGTGTGTCATCGTGTCAATTCCAACTCATAACAACTCTACGAGACAGAGTATAACTGTTCCATAGGATTTTCAAGGCTATGGGTTAATGTGCTCGACTTCAAGGTTGGCAATTCAAGCTCGCCAGCAACTCCTCAGAAACTCTATGCAGGGTAGCTATGAGTTGGAACTGACTCAAGGGCACTTAACAACAATAACAATAAAAACTCATTATGGAGCTGACTGCCACACTTTTCTCCTATGGAACAACTGATAGGTTTGAACTACCAATCTCTTGGTTAACGGCCAATTTCTTGACCACTTGGGCACCTTTGACCAAAGAGTTGAAGCTATCATTATTAATATTATCTTGGTGTGGTGCTAGAGGATAAATGCAGGACTGCAAGGTCAGTTTGAACCAGAAGGTTGACAATTCAAACTTACCAGAAGCTCCTTGAAAACCCTATACTGGGGTGCTATGAGTCTAAACAGACTCAACGGCACTTAACAACATACCCATTCTGGGAGCATGGTGTTTCCATACAATAAGTACTGTATTACAAGCCACAAGGTCCAAGGTTCAAGCCCGCCAGCCATTCCAAGGAAGAAAGATGAGGTCTTCTGCTTCCTCGAAGAGTTAAAGCCTCAGAAACCATGACAGGGTAACTATGACTTGGAATCGACTCAGTGGCACTTAACCACCACAATAACATACTTAATCTAGGAGTCCTGGTGTGACACTGTAGGATAAGCACTGGACTGCTAACCTCAGGTTAACGGTTCAAACCCATGAGCCACTCCTGGAAACCCTATACAGGATCACTATGGGTGGGAACTGATTCAATGGTACCTAAGAACAGCAACAATAATCATTCTAGAAGTCCTGGTGTAGTACTGTGGGACAAGAACTAGATTGCTAAGCACAAGGTTGGCAGTTCAAACCCACCAGCTGCTCCTCAGAAATCCTATACACGTTTGCACAGAGTTTGAAATGACTCTATGGCACTTAACACAATAAATACTCATTCTATGTCTCTAACCTTTTAGGGCAGAGACAAATGTCTATCTTCTCTAGCTTCCATGGGATTGGAGACAGAGTATATAAAAAATTGGTATTTAATGCAAAAGAGATCAAACAATGAAGGAGAGTCAAATAAAGAGTCCTGGTATGATGCTGTAGGACAAACACTAGATTGTAAGGTTGGTTTGAACCACAGGTTGATGCTTTAAATTCACCAGACATTCCTTGGGAACCCTATACAGAGTTGCTATGAGTCAAAACTGACTTGATAGCACTAACAACAGCAACAACCTAGTTTAAAATAATAACATGTTAATAAGGGTGTTGTTCTTGTTGTTGTTATGTGCCATTGAGTCAATTCCAACTTTGAAACCCTGTATTTATCCTACTGTAGAACTAGAAGCCCAACACCCATCTGTCAGTTTGTGGTACTATGGTGGCTTGAGTTGCTGTGATTCTGAAAGCTATGCCACTGGTATTTTAAATACCAGCAAGGGGGAAGAACACGGTCAGCATTTCTCAAGCTGGGGGAACTGAAGAAAAAATTCAAGCTTCGACTTT
>NW_006413760.1:2635-3147 GCF_000296735.1 Chrysochloris asiatica | reverse complement strand
TTGGCCCAGGATCGGACATTGTTTCGTTCTGCTGTGCATGGGGTCTCTATGAGTCGGTTCCGACTCGATGGCACCTGACAACAACAACAACAAAGGGTCACCCATGGTGGACAGGTTTCAGATGAGCTTCCAGATAAACACAGACTAGGAAGAAAGAGTAATGAACTACTTCTGAATATGTAGTCACTGAAAACCTTATGAATAGCAGAGAAACACTTTCAGATATAATGCCAGAAAATGAGCCCCTCAGGTTGGAAGGCAATCAAATTGCAACTGGGGAAGAGCTGCCTCCTCAAAGTACAGTTGACCGTGATGACATGGAGTAAAGCCTGTGGGGCCTTCATTTGCTGATGGGGCACAACTCAAAATGAAGAGAAAAAACTGCAAGTATCGACTAATAATCAGAATATGGAATGTACGAAGTATGAATCTAGGGAAATTAGAAATTGTCAAAAATGAAATGGAACACATAAACATCGATATCTTAGGCATTGTTGTTGTTGTTGTTATGT
>NW_006413760.1:0-565 GCF_000296735.1 Chrysochloris asiatica | reverse complement strand
AATTGTGCTCATGAGGAATCTGTACATGGACCAAGAGGCAGTTGTTTAAACAGAACATGGGAACACTGAATGGTTTAAAATTAAGAAAGGTGTGCGACAGAATTATATTCTTTCCCCATACTTATTCAACCTGTATGCTGAGCAAATAGTCCGAGAAGCTATATGAAGAAAACAGTGGGATCAGGATTGGAGGAAGACTCATTAACAATCTGTGATATGCAGATGATACAACCTTGCTTGTTGAAAGTGAAGAGGACATAATATATTAACTGATGAAGATCAAAGAGCACAGCCGTCGGTATGGATTATATCTCAATGTCAAGAAAACAAAAATCCTCACCACTGGACCAATACACAACAGCATTCTTATCAATGGAGAAAAGATTGAAGTTGTCAAGGACTTCATTTTTCTTGGATCAACTATCAACAGTCATGAAAACAGCAGTCAAGAAATCCAATGACGTATTGCATTAGGCAAATCTGCTACACAAGAACTTTTTAAAGTGTTGAAGAGCAAAGATGTCAGCTTGAGGACTAAGGTGCGCCTGACCCAAGCCATGGTATT
>NW_006413759.1:5566-6755 GCF_000296735.1 Chrysochloris asiatica | reverse complement strand
TTGGAAACCCTGTACAGGGTTGCTAGGGTCAGAATTGACTCGATGGCACTTAACAACAAAGTAAAGCCAAAGATTAAGATATTGAAGATTTTTACTAATTTCTGTACTCCCAGATTTATCAAATATGCAACAAAATGCATTGTTAATGACTGATGATTTAATGCCACAGTTAGAAACCAGATGGAGCAGTACTTGATAAATATGAACTTGGTGATAGAAACAACACCAGAAATTGCATGATAGAATTTTGTAAGACCAAAGACTTACTTATGGAACGTATTTTATTTTCAACAATAGATAAATATATACTTTC
Organism: Chrysochloris asiatica; assembly: GCF_000296735.1. Taxonomy (NCBI): domain Eukaryota; kingdom Metazoa; phylum Chordata; class Mammalia; order Afrosoricida; family Chrysochloridae; genus Chrysochloris; species Chrysochloris asiatica. The sequence goes on along the minus strand of NW_006413759.1, from coordinate 6,442 downwards.
TTGGATGGAATACACAGGAATCAATTTGATCACACATGTGGAAAGACACCACTGAGAAGGCTCAATATCATTCATGTTCACAACAAGGTCAGGTATCAAGTGTGGAACAGAATATCACTTGTTCATATGAAAATTCAAGTTGAAGCTGAGGAAAATAAAAACATATCCCAAAGTTCCAAAATATAAAATAGAGTATATCCTGACACTGTGGATTAATGCACTGCACTGCAAAGTCAGTTTGAATCACAAGGTTGTCGGTTCAAGCTCGGCAGCCACTCCTCTGAAACCCTATACAGGATCGCTGCGGGTTGGAACTGACTGGATGGCACTTAATAACAACAAGAACTTATCACAAGAATGACACACTGAACATGAAATTACTGAAGACCAGATGAGTTGTGACACAATGTAAAAGACATAGTACATGGAGAAAGTAAAATGTCCATCATACATGGGAAAAGTAAAAGTTCATTAAAAATACAGAAGAAACCAAAATTGATGTCAGAAGAGACTTGGAAACTTGCCATTGAACATAGAGTAACTAAAGTGAAAGGAAGAAATGAAGTAAAAAAGATAAACAGGAGGTTTTAAAGGGAGACTCATGGGGCTAAGATGTCAGAGTAAAGCATTTTAATGAAATGTATAAAGGTCGCAGTTAGAAATGAAAGGGAATAATATGTTTGGCATTTCCCAAGCTGAAAGAACTGAAGAAAAAATTCCAGCCTCTAGTTGAAATATTGAAGGATTGTATGGGCAAAATCGACCACTGGTCTGTCAGCTTGTCACACTGTGGTGACTTGTGTATTGCTGTAATACTGCAAGAGATGGCACCAGTATTTTAAATACCACCAGTGTCACCCATGGTGGACTGGCTGA
>NW_006413759.1:2578-4131 GCF_000296735.1 Chrysochloris asiatica | reverse complement strand
CATTCACCAACAACACTCATGGAAGTAGCATTCAAGAAATCAAATGATATATTGCATTAGGCAAATCTATTCAAAGTGTTCAAGAACAAATATATCAGTTTGAAGACTAAGATGCACCTGAGCCAAGTCATGGTATTTTCAGTAGCCTCATTTGCATGTGAAAGTTGGACAATGAATAAGGAAGACTGTAGAAATTAATTGATGCATTTGAGTTATGGTTTTGGAGAAGATTATTGAAAGTACCATGATCTGGCTGAAGAATAAACAAACTTGTGTTGTAAGAAGTACAGCAAGAATGTTCCTTAGAATCCGGAAGGATGGTAAAACTTTGTCTTTCATACTTTGGACATATTATCAGGAGGGACCAGTCCATAGAGAAGGACATCGTATTTGGTAAAGTGGATTTGTTGTTGTTAAGCACTGTCAAATAAGTTCTGACTCATAGCGACCTAGTGTAGGGTTTCCAAGGAGTGTCTGGTGAGCATGAACTGCCAACTTTGCATTCAAACTGACTTTGCAGTACAATGCATTATCCCAAAGCATGACACCAGGATGTTGTTATTGTTTTTGTTAAGAGCCATTAAGTCCATTCTGACTCATAGCCACTTTGTATAGGGTTTACAAAGAGCAGCAGGTAGGTTTGAACCTCTGACCTATCAGTTCAAACTGACCCTGTGGTCAAGCATATTACCCTGCAGTGCCACACCAGGAATCCAACCCAGAATAGTCAGCATGAAAAAGGAAGACCCCAATGAGATTGACAGTGTGGCAGCAGCAATGGATTCAAGTGTAACAACAATTGTGAGGCTAGCTCAGGACAGTGTTTTATTTTGATTTTCACTGAGCAACTTTGAGTTGGATCTGACTTGATGGCCCCTAACAACAGTTGGCAGATTTCATTTGACAAACATTGAAAGACACTGGAAGCATCAAAAGATGATTGAAAGTATACACAGTCACTGTACCGAAAAGAACTGGTTGACATTCATCTATTTTAGTTGGTAGCATGTAATCATAAATTGATAGTATTTTAGGAAGAAGTCAATTTGTACTAAAAAATAAGCTGCAGAAATTGATGGAATATGAATTTGAGATGTTTCAAATAATGGATGCAAATCTGGAAGCGCTTATTCATACATGGCAATAAAATTGAAAGCCATCTCTCTGGCTAAGTGATTGGACAAGATTCATTTTTGTGTTAATTTCAAAGAAATGTGATTCAAAAGAACATGTAAATTATCAATCAGTAGCATTAACAATACACCAACTAATATTTTGAGGAGGCTAATTCTAAATCTGTTGCAGTAGTACATAAGAGGAAATTGCCAGCAATTCAAGCTAAATTCAGAAGACAATGTGGAACTAGGGATATGCTTGCTGAGGACTGATGGATCTTTGCTGAAACAAGAAAATACCAGAAAGTTGTTTACCTATAAATAAATGGAGTATGCAAAGGTTTCAACTGTGTGGAGCACAACAAATTATTGATGACATTGTAAAGAGCAGGAATTACAGAACACTTAATTGTGCTCATGTGGAGCCTGTATATAGGT
>NW_006413759.1:0-1838 GCF_000296735.1 Chrysochloris asiatica | reverse complement strand
GAATTTGACTGCAGCCATCCTCTGATTGAAGAGATACATTTACACACAGTTTCTTTTAAATAAACCAATGCATGTATTAACTGGAACCCTAGTAGCAATACTTTAAAAAATTTTTTTCCTCATAAACCACAGATTACCAAAACAACAAACAAATTTGTTTGGAAAGAAATTCAGCCAGAATCCTCCTTAGTATCTAATTTTAATTTAGTTTTAAAAAGTGCTTCCTAAGCATCCAGCTTATAAAAAGATAGGGCATATGCACAAGAACACCCACACTTGCAGATAATTCTCACTTGACCTGGCTTCAATGACTAGATGATCAGAACTCAACTAGAAGAAGGAAGAAGAGGAAAAAAAGAGTAATCTGATACAATTTGATGAACTTGACCTACACCTATGGATGCAGTAGTTCAAAAGAGGTAACAAATTCTTACAGCAAGGATCATTCCCACCCCCTCCATACACAGAGTAGATAGACAAGGATGAGCAACTTGGACACTGGCTACCCAAAATGTGTGTGTGTGTGTGTGGGGGGGGGTGCTAAAAAGGCAAGAAGTGACTGGCTTATAAGCTTTTAAGAGGGAACCTAGATCCAGAGGGTGTGGAGGAAGGTAGAATCCAATCTCTGCAGGCAGGGCTGATGAAATGAAATGCAGATAGGTCTTTTGTGATACAATAATGAATAATTGTTATCAGGACTGATTGTGAGGGTTGGAAATGTAAAGGTAGATGTTTTGTAGCAAGGAGGGGAGTGATTAACTTTTCAGTCTAGGAGCTAAGGTCCCTGGGACCATCAAGGGAGAACAGCAGAGAGCAGGACCCTACCCAGAGAAGCAATGATGCCTGAGATGGAGGCAGAGACGATAACATGGAGAGGTGGAGCAGCTGGAGACTTTAGACACAGTGAGGGAGAGGGGCTGTATGCTGATGACCCAGGGGTCAGGCTTGTAGTGTATACCCTTTGGTTGGTTAATGATGCATGGAGGGGATGATAACCATTGCAATGAAACAATATACGATAGGATGAATGTAAAACTAATGTTCTCGCATATAAACTATCACATAATTCACAATAGAACATAAAAAAACAACAGTGCTTCCTATGATTTGCAAATTATAAATATGTACCAAAAGACAATAAAAATCGCCTATAATTCCATGAAAACCATTGTTATGGATTAAATAGTGGCCTCTCTCCCAAATATTTATCAATTTAGCATATGTTACTGGATTTCTAACCCTAAGGTCAGCAGTTCAAACCCTTCAGCTGAACTTCAAATACCCTATACAATTTCACTGTGTGTTGGAACTGACTTGATGGCATTTAACAACAATAACATATTTGCAAAAAAAAGCAAACATAGAAAAACAGAGCAGAAATTAATGAAATTAAGTACTTAATAGAGAAGGTGGAGATAAGATAAAGGCAAAGAATAAATGAGACTTCTCTGAGTATAGGTACTTACATATTGTCTGATTTTCTAAAATTACTAATGAGTTCCAAAATACGGAATTCACTACAAGCAACAAAGATGAAGAAAATGAAAACTAACCTTGAATACAAACAGAAACAAGTGAATATAAATGCATACGAAATTGTTAACATAGCTACAGAAAAGAAAAAAATTAATCAAATAGATATTTTCAAAAAACAAACAAATCTTAAACTTTCCCAAATCATTCTTCACTTTCTGGTTATCACTGAAATAATATTAGTCATGGTCTTTAGGACCTCGTAAATATGAGTTTTAGTTAGTAGTTTTAGAAAGACTGTAATTTTAAGTTGCCTTTGCTCTTCAACACTTTAAAAAGGTCTTGTGCAGCAGATTTACCTAATG
>NW_006413758.1:0-6578 GCF_000296735.1 Chrysochloris asiatica | reverse complement strand
AAGAATCTGTTCTAGGTCTGGCTGGCACCTGTCTTCTTCCTATCTCATAGCACCTTCCTACAGAATCAAATACTCTTTTCCAATTTACAATGTCTAACGGGGTGGAATACCCAGTAAACAAGGCAAGCACAGGTTTCCTTGTGCTTACTTACTCATCTGTCATGAACAATTCTGCATACTTTTTACCACATTAAAGAAGTAAGTATGGACTTACTTGTGCTTACTTATTTGTCCGCAGTGAACAGTTTCACTCACGTGGGGTTCACCACATTTTTGACATAGTGAAAAACATGTGAAACTGTTCACTACAGATGAGTCAGTAAGCACAAGTCAGCCTATGCTTACCTTGCTTGTTGGGCCCAAGAACAAATGGACTGGCCCCAGTTCTATGTGGAATGCTAATGGAGACAAAGACAGGCCACCAAAATGTTGGACACAGCCCCAATTACCCCATGGCAAAGCAGGGCGCCTGTCCCCAGCCATGCTTTTCTGTGACAGGAACATTTCTTACTGTCAGCTTGGTGCAAGGCAGGGGAGAAGTGACCACTGCAACACATCTGTCTTCTGTTTCTTGATCCCGAGCACCCCAATGTGTTAGTCTCCTTTCCTTCTTTAGGGGATGGAAGGTGCTTTATTTGGTTGAAATATGCTAGCAGGCTGGGAGAACTTCACATTAAACAAATCATACACACTTTGTTGCATCTCAATGTAACTAGAAGCCCATTCTTCAAATACCTGGACTGGTCAGTAGGAAGCTAATCTGGGAGTTTGCTAATTGGGTGGGTTAATGACGCTATCCAAGACTTCGTTCATCCTTGACTTCCATATACTGTCTTCTACTTCAGTCTCAGTTGATGAATGTTGGAGAGAAAGCGTGTGCATCTGGAGGCAGAGGAGGGAAGAAGAGAAGGAGAGATTGGAAGGGAAGGGAAGAAAAAGAAGAGGGGAGAAGCTAAAAGAAAGATAAATAAGCGAACCCACCCATTGTCTCTGAGTGACCGTATTAGAATCCTGGTGTAGTGCTCTACGATAGACACTGGACAGAAAGCTCAGTTTGGGTTGCAAAGTCGGCAGTTCAAATCCACCAGCTGCTCCTTGGAAACATTATATAAGGTCGCTATGAGTAGGACCTAACTCAATGGCACTTAACAGCAACAACAACTTGGGGCAGAGTAGAATTGTCCCATACTATCTCCAAGGCTCTAAATCTTTTTTTCTTCTTAAACTTTTTTATTATGAATTCAGTGAAGGTTTAATTAAACATTAAACAAATCATACATACTTCGTTGCATCTCAATGAAACATCACTTATCCCACTTCCTCTGTTTCTTGTTTCCATTCCTTCTTCTTTCCCAAAACTTCTGGACTTTTTCCTTGGGTAAATGTTGACCTTTTGATTTCAAGTTGTTAACCATTCTATGGTGTGTGCTCCTCATTAGTGTTGTTGCCACCCTCCCCCCGCCCCCATCTATTGTTAGGCTGAAAATCGAGACGTGGGGGTGAGCTCAGTTATAGACCTGAAGGGCAACAAAGATCCACCATCTTGGGAGTTCCATCTGTTTCTATGGGACCAGTAAATCTGGTCTTTTAAAAATGATTTTGAGATTTTTTTTCTCTCACATTTTCTCCCATTCAATCCAGGACCTTCTGGTGCCCTTTCAGAGCTGTTGGTAGGGGTAGCAGGGCACCATCTAGGTTTTCTGATCCCTAGGGTCATGGAGACTGAAGTTCCCATGGTCTATCAGTCTATTAGACTAATTGTTTCCATGTGCCTTCAATTTTAATCACTCTTTTTTTCCTCTAGACAGGGAGAGACCAGTAATTGCACCTTAGATGGCCACTCATGAGTTTTTAAGACCCGAGTCACTACTCACCAAAGTAATACATTATGCAAGACTGTAAGTATTTATGGGAGTAGACCACCTCATCTTTCTCCCACAGAATGATTGCTAGGTTGGACCCACCCATCTTTCAGTTAGCGGTCGAGCAACCAACTATTGCAATGCCAGGGCTCCTGTTCAATACTTGTTGTTGTTGTGTGACACTGAGTGGATTCAGACCCATAGTGACCCTTTAGGACAGAGTTGAGCTGCCCCAGAGAGTTTCCTAGGCTGTCATCTATTGTGTCACTATATACTCATATATACTCTTATACATCATCCACTCACAGCGCCCCCTGGTGTAATGGAGGAGAACTGTCCCACAGGGTTTCCTAGGCTGTCATCTACTGTTTCACTATATACGTGTATGTACTCTTATAGATCATCCACTCTCAGTGCCCCGGTGTGACAGAGTAGAACTGTCACACAGGGTTTCCTAGACTGTCATCTTTATGGACACAGACTGCCACGCCTTTCCCCCACAAAGTGGCTGGTATGTTTGAACCAAGGACCTTTTGGGTAGCAGCTGAGCACTTAACTGTTGTACCACCAGGGTTCCTTAAGGGAAAAGAAGGTCAGGTGAGTTAAGGAAAGAGAGGATAGGGGAAAGGACTGGAGAAGAAGTGAGGGGAAGGGGAGGGGAAGAGAGAACAGGAGAGAGGAGGTGAGGGGCAAGAAGAAAACTGCTGTCTTAATTTCTTAGTTTTCCAGACCTCATTTCCATCACTTAACCACCTGGCTTTAACTGAAGAAAAGTGACAGAGTATATCATGTGTCATAAGGTCCCTTTGTGTTTATGTTCCTTGAGTATTTTAAATTATAAGTAAAATAGTATTTAGAAAAGGTGGTTGCTTTTGCTGGATGCCATTGAGTCAATCCATATTGAAATTTTAGCTATAGTGATAATTTTCAACTTGTTGCTATTGTTAGATGCTGTTGAGTTAGTGCTGACTGATAACAACCCTATGCCCAACAGACTGGAGCATCGCCTTGTCCTGTCCTGCGCCATCTTCACAGTTGTGTTTATCCTTCATCCCATTGTTGCTGTCACTGTCAGTCCATCTCATTGAGGGGATTCCTCTTTTTAGCTGATCCTCTGCTTTAACAAATATGATGTCCTTCTCCAGGGCATGGTCCCTCCTGACCACATTTCCAAAATGTGGTTATACTTTTTCTAAGACAGATTTGTTTGTTCTTCTGGAAGTCTATGGTACCTTCAATATTCTTCCTCAACACCATATCTTAGTTCTTCTATGGTCTTTCCTACTCATTGTCCCACTTTCACATGCATATGAGGTGATTGAAAATACCATGGCTTGGTGCATCTTAGTCCTCAAACTAATATCATTGCTCTTCAAAACATTAACGAGGTCTTTTACATCTGGTATTTACACTCTTTTTTCAAATTTAATTATCTAAGACATATGGATTTTATTTTAGTATGAGATATATAATTTTTTTTTTTCAAAATATCGTACAATTTTCTCAACACCATTTGTTGGTACACTATCATAACACCTTGTTATATAAAATAGTATTTTTGCAATTAACTTCCAACATTTATAGTTAACATTTAGTATTCTGATTTTGTCTAACTAGCTAGTATTTATCATGGCATCATAGTAAGCATTTCTATCTTCATTGGAAATTATTTGTTCATTGTAGTTTGATTTTAGTTCCTGAATTCAGAATTCTAAATGTTATATCAATTTTTTTTTTTTTACCCTTCTGGTTTACTGAGTCTTTTAAAAATGTGAATAAATGTTGACTTTCATCAAACATAGGATTTTCTTCAGACAGATAATCACAGCTCAGGAAATTATCCTGGAGATTGATTCTAGTTTATTCATAGCCTTTCCTCAAGGCAAACTATATATACTGCATGGGACATTCTAGATTCTACAGTGGATTGAGTCAAGACTTGACTTCTTCAGGGACCACAAAAATGTGTGTCACTGCTGGACAACATCCTTTCATTTGGCACTCTAGCAAGTACATTAAGATGGTTAGTTTTGCAAATATGTTCTAGAAATGTATCCTTTTCTCTAAAGGACTCTCTTAATCCTTTGATGCCTCGGGTCTTCCATTGTGAGTCACATGACACATCACCAGTGTTTTCAGTTGTTCCCCTTATCACCTTTAATGGGTCTACCAGGTGCTAGGATTCCAGATGTCCTTCAACAACACTTTCATTTACTCCACAGAATCCTACCTTTACAAAGTTCTTGATTTTACTTCATTTCACAATTGGTTTTGTTCATGGGTCTGTCCTTCACAGATGTCGAATCTCTTGCTCAAAGGTGAATGTATGAATGGGTATTGACTCTGAGGTGGTGAGGTGGTGATGGATATTAGGATGTCATTAAATGTTAATTGGGAGGAAATGTCTGGAGATGTGCTTTTGAAACACCAGGCAGCAAAAACCCTACGGATCATAATGGTGGATGGCACAGAAGCTGTCACCATTTCATGTCATGATGTGTGGGGTTGTCATAAATGGAGAGCTGAATACATGGCAGCTAACAACAGGGACCACTAAGCGCAACATGTCAAAATTCTGCAAATCATAAACTTTTGCCTCAACCACAAAGGCTCCTAAATTCTTGACCAGTGGCAAAACAATGAACATTTCTTAGGTGTTATCAAATATCTTAAGGCAATGAGTTCCTAGCCCCGGTGTTCAGGATCATAGTCTCATGGGGCACAATGGTCAGTTGGCATAACACAGTCCATAAAGCCATTACTCATCTGTCAGTTTGCTGTACTGCAGTGGCTTGCATGTGGCTGTGATTTTGGAAGCTGTGCCACTGGTATTTAAAATACAGGCAGGGTTGTCTGTGGTGGAAAGGTTTCAGATGCACTTCCAGACTAAGACAGACTAGGAAGAAGGAAAGGAGGACTACTTCGAATATTTGTTGTTGTTGTTGTTGTTGTTGTTAGGGGCCATCTAGTTTGTACTGACTTACAGTGACCCTATGTACAACAGAATGAAACACTGCCCGGTCCTGGGCCAACCTCACAATTGTTGCCACACTTGAGCCCATTGATGCTGCCACTTGGCCAAACCATCCCACTGGGGGTTTTCCTCTTTTTCTCCAACATTTAGTCACTTAAAATCTTAAGAATAGATGTGGAACACTATGAGATAGCACTAGAATACTAAATACTGAAACATGATGAAGAGCACCAGAATATTATCAGATAAACTCTATGAAGATATGCCCCTGATGTTGGAAAACACTCAACATACAGCTGGGGACGAGCTGTCTCTTCAAAGTAGAGTTGACTGTGATGACGTGAATGGAGTAAAATTTCAAGACCTTCATTTACGGATGGAGCACGATTTAAAATGAGCCCAATTCAAAAAACAGCTGTAACATCCATTAAGAATCAGAATATGGAATGTGTGAAGTATGAATCTAGGAAAATTAGAAGTTGTCATAAATGAACTGGAATGCATAAACATCAATATCCTAGGCATTAGTGAGCTGAAATGGACTGGCATTGGTCATTTTGAATCTGACAACCATATGGTTTACTATTCTGGGAATGACAAATTGAAGAGGAATGGCATCACATTCATCATCAAAAGAACATTTTAAGATCCATCTTGAAGTACCACCCAGTCTGTGAAACCATATACCTACAAGGGAGATCAGTTAGTATCACTATTATTCAAATTTATGCACCAACTACTAAAGCTAGTGATGATGAAATTGAAGAATTCTACTATTTCTACTAACTTCCTCATTGTGAAATCAATCAAGATGTATTGACAATTACTGGTGATTGGAATGCAAAGGTTAGAAACATAGAATTAGGATCAGTAATTGGAAAATATGGTCTTGGTGATAGAATGATGCTAGAGAGTGCATGATAGAATTCTGCAAGATCAATAAGTTGTTCATTGCAAATACCTTTTTTAGACAACATAAAAGATGACTATACACATCGACCTCACCAGTTGGAATACACAGAAATCAAATTGACTACATATGTGGAAAGAAGTGATAGAAAAGCTCTTCCACATCATCAGTTAAAGCAAGACCAGGGTTAACTATGGTATAGTCCATCAATTGCTCATATGCAAGTACTAGCTAAAGCAGGAGAAAACTCAAAGAAGCACACAGAGCCAAAATATGACCTTGAACATATCTCACCTGAATCTAGAGATCAGATCAAGAAAAGATTTGATTAATTAGACTCTAATGACCAAAGAGCAGCAGAGTTGTGGGATGACATCAAGAACATCATATAAGAAGAAGCAAAAGGTCATTAAGAAGACAAGGAGACGACCCAAATGGATGGGTCTCTGAAACCTGCTCTCCAATATAGAGATGCCAAAGGGATGGGAGAAATGAGGATATAAAAAAGCTGCAAGGAAAATTGCAAAGGGCAGTTTGAGAAGACAAATTCAGATATTGTAACAAAATGTGTAAAGACCAAAAGGGAAGAACATTCTCAGCATTTCTCAAGCTGAGAAACTGAAGAAAAAAGTCGTCTTTGACTTTCAATCCTGAAGAATTCTTTGGGCAAAATATTGAATCATGCAGAAAGCATCAAAACAAGATGGAAGGAATATACAGTCACTGTACCAAATAGAAATAGTCAAAGTTCTATCATTTCAAGAGGTAGCATATGATCAAGAGTTAATGATACTGAACAAACAAGATGGAAGTGCAGTAAGGAGCTCCACCA
>NW_006413757.1:6893-7408 GCF_000296735.1 Chrysochloris asiatica | reverse complement strand
ATAGTTTAAGTATATATAGACCGTTTATACATATATATATTTATCTATATATATTTGTGTGTGTCTTATCTATATCTATATATATATGTGTGTGTGTTATCAATCTATCTATTTATATTTATCTCTCTCTATGTGTGTGTGTGTTATCTATATAATTATATACAGGCTCTTGGTGTGGTGCTGTAGGATCAGCATTGCACTACTAACTACAAGGTCAGCAGTTCAAACCCACCAGCTGTTCCTCTGAAACCTTATACAGGGTTGCTATGAGTTGGAACTCACTCAGCCACACTTAGCAACAAAACACACACATATATATGTTTATATATGTATACATACACACACATACATATGGAGGGAGAGAGAGAGAGAGAGAGTGAGTGAATCAGTCTCAGTGCGGCGCTCCTGCTCTTTGGACTCTCAAAATCACATCCAAGTATGTGGGGAGCTAGCAGCACGAAGCCGACACCTGGAATCAGGTGTGGCTGTTCCAGACCTGCAGAGCCAGTTCTGGT
>NW_006413757.1:3255-5423 GCF_000296735.1 Chrysochloris asiatica | reverse complement strand
TCTTTCCCCCTTTTACCTTCTTCTTCTTCTTCTTCTTTTTTTATTTAACTACTCTCTTGTCTCTTTCCTTTTACTCATTCATCTGCCTAATTGCATTTGGTTCTTTTTCTTTTATAAATTTTCGTTACCCTCTTTTCTATCTTTGGGTTTTGTATTATTTTTCTAGCTGTTGCCTTTGTTTCTTTTTCTTTACTATTTTCTTTTTTTCAATGTTGTTTGCTTGTTTTTTTATTTTCCTTCTCTCTCTCTTGTGTGTGTGTTTTTCTTCCTGCCTCACCCAAATGGAAACAATTGCATCCATACAGCCCACCCACAAGCTTACCTTCTACAGCCCCACCCACTGGGCAAGAGCCAATAGTAGCTGCTATACACTAAGTCAGTGACAACAATCAACATCATCTGAATCTACCCTGAGCTACTGCATGAACAGTAAACAGAGAATGGTGCACAAGCTCATCCCCTGATCTCACCCACCAGGAGATGGTTAGTGAGTGCCTAAGAATACACCAACATACAATCATCAGCTTAATACAAATACAATAATACTAAAATGTCTAGAAATCAGCCGACAAATTCTGTCCACATGAAGAACAATGACGGAGTGACTTAAACATGTAACCAAGAAGCAGAGCTAGAAATCACTTTTGAGTAGGAAAAAAAAAGGCACTGGAACTTCCTGAGAAGGAATTGATATTTAGGTACCTCCACATGATTGACCTGTTGTGGTCTGTGATAAGCACTGAACTGCTAACCAAAAGGTTGGTTGTTCAAACCCACCATCCACAGCTCAGAAGCCCTATACTGTCAGATTCACTATGCAGCAGAACTGATTCCAAAGCATTTAACCATCTCAACAAATGACTGACAGAGAGACAGAGGAAAACAAGAAAGAATTCAGAGAAACACTACAGGAATAATCAAACAAAATAGATCAATGACTAGAGACAATGCAAATAGAAATCCAGAAGATTACTACTAAGATTTTAGAAATGGACAATTCATTGAAAGAGCAAAGGAGTACATCTGTATCAGTGGAAACCTGAGTTAATGAGCTTGAAGATAAATCTTTCAATACCAGCAAGCTAGAAGACCCATCAGAAAGAAGAATTAAAAAATACAAAGAAAGCCTAAAATTCACATGGGACAACATGAAGAGGAATAACTAACTTGTAAGTGATCAGAATTCCAGAACAGGAAGAGACAACGAAAAGCACAGAATAGATAGTCAAAGAATTGTTGGAAGAACATTTCCCTATCATCATGAAACATGAGAAGATAAGCATTTAAGAAGCTGAATGAACCCCACGCAGGAAAGACCCCAAAAGGAAATCATCAATACATATCATAATCAAACTCTCCAAAATCAAGGAAAAAGAAAGTATCCTGAAAGCTGCTCTGGAAAAATGAAAAGTTACCTAAAAAGGGGGACCAATAAATTAAGTTCTTATTTCTCAGCAGAAACCATGCAAGCAAGAAGGCCATGGGGAGACATAAACAGAAAGAAAGTTGGCAAATTCAGAACATTTCCAGTTAAAAATAAATGAAAGGAATTTGTAAAAACCAGATCAACGTCACATAAAATACTAAGGGAGTCCTTTGGACTGGGAACCAATAACAGCAGACAACAACTGGAGATTGACACACACAGCAACACCACCTAGAACTCAATCCAGATATACACGTATCCAAAGTAAAACAGCGCTACAAGATTAAAAATAGGCAATCAGAGAAATGTATAATGAAGACTACCATAAAGAAAAAGAAGGAAAAGTATAGTTACAGAACTCCCAATGACAAGGAAGTCAAGTAGATTTCAAGATAAAACTGACTGTTGTAAACTGGGGAAGAAATGAATAAATTACAGGATAACTTCAAAGAAAACAAATATACCTTCACATCAAATCAAGAAAAGGGAAAATCATGAAAATTTTGCAACCATTAAAACAACAGTAATGAAGAAATTAACAAGAAAATGCACAAACAAAATGAATGCAGCACAGAAATATGTGTGGAACAAAGAGACCAGCAGCACACACAAAAAAGACACACACAGAAAAATGACTGCAACCAATTCATAGCTATCAATAATTACACTGAACGTCAATGGATTAAATATACCAGTCAAGAGACAGAAAGTAGTGGGATAGATAAGAGAGCAGGATCCTTAA
>NW_006413757.1:1626-2525 GCF_000296735.1 Chrysochloris asiatica | reverse complement strand
CAACTAGACGGAAACTCAACAAAGACACAGAAGAACTAAACCACACAATCAACCAATTTGACCTCACAGATTTATACACAGCATTCGACCCAATAACAGTACAATATACATTGTTTTCCAGTGCATGTGAAACTTTCTCCAGAATAGATTATATGTGAGGCCACAAAGCAAATCTCAACAAATATATAAAAACCAAAAATACTACAAAGCATCTATTCAGATCATAATGCTAGAAAATTAGAAATCAACAATAGGAAGACCAAAGAAACAAAATCAAATACATGGATATTGAGTAACACCCTAATTAAAAGCTAGTGAGTAAGAGAACAAATAAGAAAAGAAAAGCAGAAAGTTCCTTGAATCAAATAAGAATGAAAACACAACATACCTCTGGGACACAGCAAAAACAGAGCGTAGAGAGTAAAGTGATAGCAATAAATGCACATATCCAAAAAGAAGAATCCAAGTTACTACATTAACACAAGATCTTCAACCAGTAGAAAAAGATCAGCAAAGTAAGACTACAATTACAAGAAACAAAAATTAGAGTAGAAATAAATGAATTCAAAAACGAAAAACAATAGTAAGAATCAACAAGACAAGAAGCTGGTTCTTTGAAAGGATTAATAAAATTGACAAACCATTGGCAAATGTAACAAAAGAAAAGGAGAAAATGCAAATAACCCACATAAGAAATGGTATGGTTGACATCACAACAGAACCAAAGGAAATAAAAAAGGATAATAACAGAATATTATAAATAACTGTACTCTGAGAAATTTGAAACTCTAAAAGAAATGAATAAATTTTTTGGAAAACACAACCTACCTAAATGAACATAGAGTGAAGTAGAAAATTTGAACAGATCTATAACAAAAGAAGAAATTGATCAGGTAATT
>NW_006413757.1:0-756 GCF_000296735.1 Chrysochloris asiatica | reverse complement strand
AGATTCAGAAGAGGACATGGAACAAGGGATATCACTGCTGACATCAGACAGATCTTGTCTGAAAGCAGAGAATACCAGAAAAATGTTTACCTGTGTTTTATTGATTACACAAAGGCCTTCAGTGCGAAGTATGAATATTCCGGAACACTTAATTTTGCTCCTGATGAACCTGCACATAGTCCAAGAGGCAGTTGTTTGAACAAAGCATGGGAACACTGAATGGTTTAAAATTAGGAAACGTGTGCAAAAGGGTTGTATTTTTTTTTTTAACCATGTATGCTGAGCAAATAATCCGAGAAGCTGGGTTATATGAAGAAAAACGTGGCATCAGAATTAGATGAGGATTCATTGTTGTTATTGTTAAGTGTCGTCGAGTCGATTCTGAACCACAGTGACCCTGTATAGGGTTTCCAAGAAGCAGCTGGTGAGCTTGAACCACTGACCTGGCAGTTTAAATTACTTTTTAGTCTGACGCATTAGCCCACAGCGCAGCATCAACAACCTGCAATATACAGATGATACAACCTTGCTTGCTGAAAGTGAAGAAGACTTAAAATACTTACTGATGAAGATCAAAGACCAGAGACTTCAGTATTGATTACATCTCAATGTAAAGAAAATGAAAATCATCACCACTGGACCAATAAACAACATTCTTATCAATGGAAAATGATTAAAGTTGTCAAAGATTTCACTTTTCTTGGATCAACCATCAACACTCATGGAAGCAGTAGCCAAGAAATCAAAAGATGTATT
>NW_006413756.1:6111-6725 GCF_000296735.1 Chrysochloris asiatica | reverse complement strand
AAAAATTCTCAACAAAATCCTAGCCAACAGAATCCAGCAGCTCATCAAAAAATTAATCCATCATGAACAAGTAGGATTCATATCAGGGATGCAAGGATGGTTCAACATTAGAAAAACAATCAACATTATCCACCATATAAACAAGAAAAAAGGGAAAAAAACACATGATCATATCGATTGATGCAGAAAAGGCATTTGACAAAATCCAACATCCATTCCTGGTAAAAACATTCAACATAATCAAGAGCATACATACAAAACCAACAGCCTACATTACTCTCAATGGAGAGAAACTGAAAGCCTTCCCTGATGAATGGGAACCAGACAAGGATGCCCTTTGTCACCACTCCTATTCAATATTGTACTCGAAGTCTTAGCCAGAGCTATACGGCAATATAGGGAAACCAAGGGCATCCAAATTGGCAAAGAGGAAGTAAAACTCTCTCTATTTACAGCTGATATGATCCTATATAGAGAAAACCCCAAAGACTCAGTAAAAAAGCTACTAGACCTCATTGGAGGATTCATCAGCAAAGTGGCAGGGTATAAGATCAACATCTAAAAATCAGTTGAATTCCTCTGTACCAGTAATGACAGTGCTGCAAAGAACATTA
>NW_006413756.1:1957-2846 GCF_000296735.1 Chrysochloris asiatica | reverse complement strand
GGACTCCTGGGCCCAGGGACAGGGACATGGCCCCAGAGGACTAGAATGGAGTGTGAAGCATCCAGCTGATATAAAGTGAGGGGAGATGCACAAGAACACCCACACTTGCAGATAGTACCCATTTTACCTGGCATCAATGGCTGGATGATTAGAACACAACTAGAGGAAAAAAGAAGAAGAAGTGAAAAAAAAAGTAACCCACTGTAAATGGGTGATCTTGACCTATGCTTGTGGATGCAGTATGTCAAAGGAGTGGACAAATCTCTACAGTGAGGATCATTCCCACCCCCTTGGTACACAAGGTCGACAGGGAGGGAGGGGGGAACTTAGACATGGGCTACCCAAAATGGGAGGACTACAAAGGCAAGAAGTGACTGGCTTACAAGCTTTCAATAGGGAACCTTGCTCCAGAGCATACAGGGAAAGGTAGAACCTCCACTGAAATGTTTCCAGACTGTTTGGATGGGGTTAATAAAAGGTGAGGGGGAAAGGACTCCTGTGGTTCAATAGGGAATGATTGCTATCAGGTCTGATAGTGAGTGTTGAAAAGATAAATGTAAATGTAAATGTTTGGTGAAAAAAGGAGGGGAGTGGCTGATTTTGCAGTCCAGGAGCAGAGATCCCTGGAACCAGCAAGGGAGAAAAGTGAAGTGGGAGACCGTGTCCAGAAACACAGTGACTCTCGGGATGGAGGCAGAGACAATGAAGTGGACAGTAGGAGCAGCTGGGGACTCTGGACTCAGGGAGGAGGGGTTGTGTGCTAGCGGCCGGGGGGCAGGCGTGTGGGGTTGGTGTACCCTTTGCTTGTTTGATGATGCATGCAGGGGATTGTGATCATTGCAATGAAACAAAGTACGATAGGATGAATGTGAAGATCATGTTCACCCAT
>NW_006413756.1:0-827 GCF_000296735.1 Chrysochloris asiatica | reverse complement strand
GAGGTGCTGTAGAATAAGCACTTGACCAAAGGGTCGGTTTGAACCACAAGGTTGGTAGTTCAAACTCACCAGACACTCCTCAGAAATTCTCTTCAGGGTAACTATGAGTCAGAATCAACACAATGGCACTTAACAACAACAACAACAACAATAATACACTATATACACAACGAACTATGGTAGCATATTGTATTACAAGTTGGGCTGCAAGGTAAGTTGTTCGAATTTACCAGCTGCCCCACAGGAGAAAGATGAGGCTTTCTGCTCCTATAATGATTTATAGCCTTGGAAACCCTATACAGGGCCGTTATGAGCCAGAACCACTTGTCTGTTGGCTTGTAGTACTGGGGTGGTTTGCGTTTTGCTGTGATTCTGAAAGCTATGCCACGATTGTTTAAAATACCAGTAGGGTCACCTACAGTGGACAGGTTTCAGGTGAACTTCTAGATGAAGACAAATTAGGAAGTGAGATGGACTACTTCTCAATATTTAGTCACTGAAAACCTTATGAATAGCAGTGGAACACTGTCACCGCCAGAATTTTGAATATTGAAACATGTTGAAGAGAACCAGAATATTGTCAGATATAGTGCCAGAAGATGTGCCCCTCAGGTTGGAAGGCACCCAAATACAAGTGGGGAAGAGAAGCCTTCTTAAATTAGAGTTGTCTATGATGACATGAATGGAGTAAAGCTTTCAGGACCTTCATTTGCTGATGGGGCACAACTCAAAATGAAGAGAAACAGCTATAAACATCCATTAATTATTGGAACATGGAATGCATGAAATATGAATCTAGGAAAATTGGAAATTGTCAAAAATGAAAC
>NW_006413755.1:6343-6813 GCF_000296735.1 Chrysochloris asiatica | reverse complement strand
ACGCCATATTGTTTTCCAGAGAGGTTGGACCATTTTGCAGTCCCACCAGCATTGCAGGAGTGTCCAAGTCTCTCCATATTTATTGTCTTCTCCATTTTTCATCTTTGCTGTTATTGTTGGTGTGAGATGATATTGCATTGTTGTTTTGATTTGCATCTCTCTAACGGCTAGTGATCATGAGCATTTCATCATATGTTTGTTGGCTGCACTGATCTCTTCCTTAGTCAAGTGTCTGTTCATATCCTGTGCCCACTTTTTAATTGGCTTATTTGTCTTTTACTTGTAGAGGTTTTGCAGATTCCTGTGTATTCTAGAAATGAGTCCCTTGTCTGATAGTCATTACCAAATATTTTTTTCCCATTCTGTGGGTTCACTTTTTACTCTTCTGATGAGGTCTTTTGATGTACATAAGTTTTTAATTTTTAGTATGTCCCACTCATCTATTTTATCTATTTTTGTTTGTGTGGTTT
>NW_006413755.1:1857-3100 GCF_000296735.1 Chrysochloris asiatica | reverse complement strand
CAGTCTATTTTATCCTGTAACTGATTTGACCTTCTCCCTATCTGGGTCTCTTTTCCTACTTGTTTACCTTCCTTTCCACTGTACTTGTTTTGGTCATAGCCTGCTCTCTCAATGCCTCTGAGTTTGTTTTTATAGTTTTGCTTTATTACAAATTCTTCTTTTTGCTGGCTTAATTAAGGAAGGTGCTGCCATGTATGTCAATCTCTGGATGTTGTCTGTTCTTGTTGGTTCTCAGTCCACAGAACTCCCTTTAGGATGTTTTGTAGTGCAAGGTTGGCTTTGGTGAACTCCCATAGCTTCTGTTTGTCCTGGAATGTTTTGATGTCGCCATCATATTTGACTGATAGTTTTGCTGAGTAAAGGATTCTTGGTTGACAATTTTTTTCTTGCAGGGTTTTATATGTCTCCCCATTGTCTTCTTGCCTGCATGGTTCCTGCTGAGAAATCTGAGCTTAATCTGACTTGTTTGCCCTTATATGTGTCCTTTCTGTTTTCTCTGCCTGCTTTCAGAAGCATCTCCTTGTCTTTGAGTTTGGAAAGCTTGACTATGATAGGTCTTGATGATTTCTCTTGTGGTCTGCCCTTCTTGGAGTCCATTGCGCTTCTTGAACGTTAATTTTTTTCACTTTTCAGGATGTTGGAAAAATTCTCTTCTAGAAGTTCTTCGACTATTTCCTCAGTGGACTTGTGTGATTCTTCTTGCTTAGGAATGCCAATGATTCTTAAGTTATTCCTTTTCATGTTGTCCAGCATGAATCTTATATCAACTTCAGAATTTTTTATCCTTTTTTGTGTTTGTTCTTCTATCTTGGAGGTATTGAAAGACCTGTCTTCCAGCTTGCTGATACTTCCTTCCATCTTGTCTATTCTATTCCTTAGTCCTACCAGAGTGTTTTCTATTTCTGCCAGTTTGTTATTGATTGTTTGGTTCTCTTTCTGTAGGTTTTGTATTGCTTCCAATGCTGTGTCTATCTTGTTTGATTGTTTTTATTGCACTTTCCTGACTTCTTCCTTATTTTTCTCAACTCCCTTGTAGAGTGTTTTGAGGCATTTCATAATCATTTTTCTGAATTCTTTCTCAGGTATTTCCAGGGCCTGCCCTCCTTCCATAATAGATTCCAGGTCTACTTCTGGGTCATTGGTTTCAGGTATATTATCTTTTTTCTGGACATGTGCTGATATGGTCATCTGTTTTTCTTCTTGGGCATGTTTACTGTTTATCTGTGGGCCTAAACTTAAGTGA
>NW_006413755.1:0-1329 GCF_000296735.1 Chrysochloris asiatica | reverse complement strand
AATAATAAGGAAGAAAATTCTGACTCCTAATATGTGTATGTTTTTAGAGTTCTCTCTTTCAGTCACTTCTGCCCTCCTCTCCTTGCTGTTAGGTGCTGTCTAGTCAATTCCGACCTGTAGCGACCCTGTATAGGGTCTCCGAGGAGCACCTGGCGGGCACGAAACGCTGGGCCTACAGCTCAAAAGGCCCTGTAGTGCGTTGCTTCAGCCCTCAGCACTGTGCCGAACTCCTCTCAAACCATTGAAAATGAGTAGGTTGACGACATATGACGGGTACCCACGTCCCCCATGCAGGGCCTCCAAAGAGCAGCCCGTGAGCTTGAGCTACTGACCCCACAGACCAAAAGGGCCTGGAGTGGCACTCCAGTCCTCTGTGCTACAATGGGACAGCTCTCAAATCCATGAGTGCAAGCCGACCGAGTAGGACACAGCCGTTTCTCCTGTATAAGTTTTCCTATGAGTGGTTGGTGAGCATGAGCCACCGACTCCGTCCCACCAGGCTTGTTGCTCAAAGGAATCTGCAGTGCAGCATCCCACTCCACAGCACTACACTGGGCTCTTTTTCAAACCCGTGAAGTAAGGCAGACCAACTCCTTGTCTCAGTCTGGCCTAGGTGTGTGTTTTCCTGGCACAGGAGAGCACCAGGGGTGAGGGTGGGTCACTGCCGCTTGGCTAAGGCCTTACCTCCTCTCGCCCAGATGTGTGTAGGCAAACCGTGAGCGCACCCCCTCCCGATGCCAAAGAAAAATTTAAAAAATAGTAATAATAGTAAAATAAATAAATAAATAAAATAACTAGTTCAGAACCACCTAATGTTGGCAATGCCCCTTAGATGTTCCTGCGGAGCGTTTCCGCAGCTTGGCGTCTCTGTGGCCCTTATTCAGTCCAGCTGCTCTGTCTCTCCCAGGCTGTGGACCCAGATAACCTAGCCTGGCCAGCGGGCTTAAGGGAAGGCGCCCTTCTGCCTCCGCTCCAAGTTCCACTGGCTACAAGTCTCCCAGCCTCTAAGCACCTCCTAATTCTCTGGGTCTGAGTCCAGAGCTCTGTCTTGACTCCTTTCTGTCCGGATTTCCGCGCCACTTTGCCCGCAACCTTCGCCCTAGCCGCCAGCAAGTCCTGCATTCTGAGCTTCCTCAGTTAATCTAAAATGTTATTACTCTCTTTTGGATCCCTCTAGTATTTGCTACTTGTTGAGATGCTGTGGGGTGGCTTATGAACCACCACTAGCCAGTATATGGTTTCCTGTGGGAGTTGCAGTGCACTTTTTTTTTTTTTTAATTTAAGGTTTTTATTGTGGATTGAGTGAAAGTTTACAAGGCACATCATCAG
>NW_006413754.1:6586-7107 GCF_000296735.1 Chrysochloris asiatica | reverse complement strand
CAGAAACAGGGACATAGCCACAGAGGACTGGAGTGGAGAGTGAAGTATCCATCCAGCTGATATGAAGTGAGGGGAGATGCACAAGAACACCCATATTTGCAGATAGTACCTACTTGACCTGGTTCCAATGGCTGGATGATCAGAACTTGACTAGAAGAGGATAAAAGAATAATCCACTATAATTTGATGAACTTGACCTATACTTATGGATGTGCTTGCTCAAAAGAGGAAACAAATCTTTATAGCGAGGATCATTCCTACCCCTTTGATACACAAGGTTGACAGGGATGGGCAACTTAGACTTTGGCTACCCAAATTGGAGGAGGGGCTACAAAGGCAAGAAGTGACTGGCTTACAAGCTTTCAAGAGAAGTTCTAGTTCCAGAGGGTGTGTGGGGGAAGGTAGATTCTCCACTGAGCGGTTTTTAACCTGTCTAGATGGGGCTGATGAAAGGAGTTGGGGATAAGACTCTTGTGGTTCAATAGTGAATAATTGCTATCAGGACTGACTGTGAGTGTTGG
>NW_006413754.1:3544-4066 GCF_000296735.1 Chrysochloris asiatica | reverse complement strand
AGAGATGGAAGGCAGAATCAGTGCACTGGAAGACAAATATCTCAATACCACTAAGAAAGATGAGCAAGCCAAAAAAAAAAGGATGAAAAATCTGAAGAAGGTATAAGATTCATGTTGGACAACATGAAGAAGAATAACTTAAGAATTATCAGCATTCCAGAACAAGAAGAATAACACAAGTCCACAAAGGAAAAAGTTGAAGAACTGCTGGAAGAAAATTTCTCTAACATCCTGAAAAGTGAAAAGATAACATTCAAGAAGCTCAATGAGCCCCAGGAAGGATAGACCTCAAAAGAAAATCACCAAGACTTATCATAATCAAGCTCTTCAAAATCAAGACAAGAAGACACTCCTGAAAGCAGCTAGGGAAAACAGAAGTGTTACATACAAAGGCAAGCAAGCCAGATTAAGCTGTGATTTCTCAGCAGAAACCATGTAAGCAAGAAGGCAATGGGGAGGCATATGTAAAACCCTGAATGAAAAAAATTGCCAACCAAGAATCCTTTTTCCAGCAAGGCTATC
>NW_006413754.1:0-511 GCF_000296735.1 Chrysochloris asiatica | reverse complement strand
ATTTATTACATGGCTACAGTGGTCAAAAGTGCTTGATACTGGTACAATGAAAGATACGTTGATCAATGGAACAGAATCAAGAATCCAGGAATTAACTCATCCACATACAGCCAACAGATTTTTGACAAAGTACCTAAATATATCGCATGGGGAGGTGACAGTCTCTTCAACATATGGTGCTGGCAGAACTGGAAAGTGATATGCAAAAGATTGAAACAAGACCTTCACTTCATGCCTTATACAAAACCCAACTCAGTATGAATTAAAGACCTAAATGTGAATCCTAGAATTATGAAGGCCATCCGTGAAAAATAGGGACAAATGTGAGGGCACTAATTCAGGGAATAAACAGACTACCAAACATTTTGAAAACTACACAAACAAAAATAGATAAAATAGATGATTGGGACATACGAAAATTAAAAACTAATATGCATCAAAAGACTCCAGCAGACATGAACAGACACTTCACCAAGGAGGAGATCCAGGCAGCCAACAAACATGAAAAAAC
>NW_006413753.1:4822-6619 GCF_000296735.1 Chrysochloris asiatica | reverse complement strand
CTCTTTGCTTCCAGCAAGCAAGGTGTATCATCTGCATATCTTAAGTTGTTAAGGACTCTTCCTACAACCCTGTTGCTAAGTATTGTAAAATTTCAGGAAAAGGTTTTCATACTAAAAGACACATTTTCTGGACTTCTGGAAAGATGACAATCCAGAGACACACTACAAGGACCCTCTAAAACAAAAATACAAGAGACAAAATAAAACAGATACAGAGGAATGTTCTGGCCCTCTAAATTTCTGGCTAAAGGTTAGAGAGGTCAATGGAGTGCATGCTGGGGGAAGAGGCTGAGCAGGGACAGTGAAAGGGAGGCTAACTGGTGAAAGGCTGGTCAGACCTTGGCGATCATCTTTTGAGCAGCTTTAGCTTTGGAGGGAGGACTAGCAGAACAGATCATTTGATATGTCCCTGGGTGACCAGAAGTGTGGTTGGCTCCCACCATCATCCACCCCAAATGCAGACCCTGCTTTCTGGGGGTCCAGAGTTATGTGGTTGGGAGGCACACCAGTGTGATGTAGGGGCCAGCTTCACTGCTTTGGTGTGCCACTTTTGTGCCTAGATTCAGGTGGGCTCAGCTCCAGACCTACAAAACGTGCAGTGCCACCAGATCAACATTTAACCAGTCACACTGTCCCCAGCTTCCTTATGGTCCAACAGACGCTGAAACCAGCTCTATCAAGTGACCCTATGAACTACTTGCAGTTGGAGTGTCCTGGACATAAATGACACTGAGGTCTACAGGAAGTCTATCTATGGTCAGGAACTCTGCCATCACATAAAAACCCACAACCACCTGCTTAGTTCCCTGAATTTG
Source organism: Chrysochloris asiatica (assembly GCF_000296735.1). NCBI lineage: Eukaryota > Metazoa > Chordata > Mammalia > Afrosoricida > Chrysochloridae > Chrysochloris > Chrysochloris asiatica. Next base: position 5,804 of record NW_006413753.1, on the reverse strand, counting down.
GGGAGCACCCCCCCACCAGAGATTTCTCCCCTATGGGTCCAACAACTTCACTGTTTGTTTTACCCTACAATGCCCCAGAGACAACAAAGAATTTTAGCTCACACAAAGAAAAAGGAGAGAATGGCTCAAACAAATAACCAAGATGCAGAGACAGAAAATGCTTCTGAGAGGAAAAGATAATGGAATTAACTGTAAAAGATTTCAAAAGAATGATAATTAGGTACCTTCATTGGATCAATTGCAGGACAGGGCAGTGTTTTGTTCATTTGTGCATAGGGTTGCTATGAGTCTATACCTATTTGATGGCATCTAACAACAACAACAACAGTGGATCAATAGAAAGATCAAGGAAAGCAAGGATAACACAATAAAAACTTTAGAAGAATTCAGGAGAACACTACAAGAACAAACAGATAAAATGAATGCAAATTTTGAAACAATACAAAACCTGCAATTATAAATCAAGAGGCTAATAGTAAGGTCTCAGAAATGAACAATATAGTGAAAGGGCAGAGAAGTAGATGTGAAGCAATGGATGCCTGAATAAGTGAACTTGAAAATAAATCTTTCAATACTAGTATGTGAGAACAATCAGAAAAAAGAAAGAAAAAAATCCAAAGAAAGTTTAAGAATTATGTGGGACATCATGAAGAGGAACAATTTACGGGTGATTGGGATTACAGAACAGGAAGAACTTTCCTAACATCATGAAAAATGAGAAGCTAAGCATACAAGAAGCTGATTAACTCCCAAAAAGGATAGATCCTGAAAGAATATCACGAAGACATATAATCAAAGTTTCCAAAATCAAAGACTAGGAAAGAATCCTGAGAACAACTCAGGGAAAACTAAAAGTCACCTACAAAGACTAAGATCAGATTTCTCAGCAGAAACCATGCAGGGAAGAAGGCATATAAAACTTTGAAAGAAAAAAATTGGTGAACAGGAATCCTATATTCAGCAAAGCTGTCCCTTATATGCA
>NW_006413753.1:2671-3847 GCF_000296735.1 Chrysochloris asiatica | reverse complement strand
ATATATATTTATATTTATAAATCTGGAGTACAGAATGATTTCCTAAAGAAGCTATACAAACCACCAACCATAAAAGCAAAGAATGATCAATTTTGCTAATTAAAATTTTCTGTACAGCAAATGGAAATCTAAGGGGAAAAAGTCAGTAACAGACTAGTAAAAGATATTTGTTTCATTCGTAACTGACAAGAATCTGTATTCAAAATGTATGAGGAATTCCATTATGTCCATAAAAGATAATCTAATTTCAAACTAAAAATAATTGAAAAGTATGTGAATATGTGTTTTACAGAAAGGAAAACCTGACCACAGAATATATGAAAAGACAATCTTATCAGTGACCAGGGAAATGCAAAGTAGATCAACAACGTAAAAACCAATGTCTCATAATATTTAGTGTGGAATAGAATGTAAAGAGTTGGAACTCTCAAACACTCAGTGTGCTTATGAAAATTAGTATTGTTGTTGTTAAGTGCCATCAAGTTGGTTCTGACCTATAGCGATCCTGTATAGGGTTTCCAAGGAGTGGCTGGTAAACTTGAGCTGCCAACCTTATGGGTTCAAACCGACTTCTCAGTGCAGCACATTAACCCACAGTACCACAACAGAACTCCATAAATTAGTATATTGTTGTTAAGTGTCTTCGAGTCAGTTCTGACCCACAGGGATCCTGTATAGGGCTTCCAGGGAGAAACTGGTGAGCTTGAACTGCTGACTTCTTGGTTAAAACTGACTTTGCAGTCCACACCAGAACACATATAAAAGACTCTTTGCTGCAAGTTGTAAAAAGAGTAATTCAGAACTTAAGATAATAATGCATGTACGACACAAGTATAAATAATCCTATATACACACAAGAAGTTGCTAAACAGTAGTTAAATATCATTTGTTGCTGTTGTTAAGTGCCATCTAGTTGGTTCTGAATCACAGCCACCCTGTATAGAGGTTCTGAGGAGAGGTTGGTGAGTTTGAACCACTGACCTTGCAGTTCAAACCAACCTTGAGGTCCAGTGCTTTTTCCGTGGTGCCACAGCAGGACTCTTAAAGAAGACTGAAATAATGGAAACACTTTAAGTTCTTGTTTAACTTCAGATAAGGAACTGGATTCAATAAATCCTTAGGAAAGGGATCACTTTCCTAAATCACAGATCTATGTATATAAACTGACAAACTCAC
>NW_006413753.1:0-1016 GCF_000296735.1 Chrysochloris asiatica | reverse complement strand
AACGATGCTGAAAGCATTAAGAGAAGATGGAAGGAATACACAGAGTCACAGTACCAAAAGGAAATGGTTAATGTTCAAACATTTCAAGAGATAGCAAATATGATCAAGAGCCAATGATACTGAAGGAGGAAGTCCAAGGTGCATTGAAGGAATTGACAAAGATCAAGGCACTAGGAATTGATGAAATAATAATTGAAATATTTCAAGAAAGTCAGGTGGCACAGGAGGTACTCACTCATCTCTGCCAAGAAATTTGGAAGACAACTATCTGGCCAAATGATTGGAATGGAACATATCCATATTTGTGCCCATTCCGAAGAGAAGTGATCCAACGGAATGCAGAAATCATCGAACAATCTCTTTGATATCCCATGAGAGTAAAGTTTTGCTAAAGGTAATACAGAAATGGCTGCAATCATACATTGACAAAGAGCTTCCAGAGGTTCAAGCTTGATTCAGAAGAGGCCGTGGAACAAGGGCTATCACTGCTGATGTCTCATGGATCTTGGCTGAAAGCAGAGAATATCAGAAAACTGTTTACCTGTGCTTTATTGACTACCCAAAAGCTTTCAATTGTATGGATCATGACAAGCTATGGACAACATTGCAAAGTATGAGTATTCTGGAACACTTAATTGTGCTCATGAGGAATCTGTACCTGGACAAAGAAGCTGTTGTTCGAACAGAACATGGGAACACTGAATGGTTTAAAATTAAGAAAGGTGTGTGACAAGGTTGTATTCTTTCACCATACTTATTCAATCTGCATACTGAGCTAATAATCCGAGAAACTGAGTTATATGAAGAAAAACGTGGTGTTGGGATTGGAGGAAGACTCATTAACAACCTGCGGTATGCAGATGAAAGTGAAGAGGACTTAAAACATTTACTGATGAAGATCAAAGAGCACAGCCTTCAATATGGATTACAACTCAATGTAAAGAAAACAAAAATCCTCACCACTGGACAAATAAACAACATTCTTATCAACGGAGAAAAGATTGAAGTTGTCAAGG
>NW_006413752.1:7428-7881 GCF_000296735.1 Chrysochloris asiatica | reverse complement strand
TCTCTTGATGGTCCTAGGATCCTCTGTTTCTGGACTGTAAGATTAACCACTCCCCTTTTTATGTTACAAAACTTCTACTTTTACAATTGTGATAGATGCAATTAGTCATGATAACAGTCATTCACTATTGAATCTTACGAATCTTATCCCCATCACTTTTCACCAGACCCATCTAGACAAGATGACAGCTATTCAGTAGGGACTCTTTTCTTTCCCCCCATACTCTTAAGCTAAACTCCCTCTTGAAACCTTGTAAACCAGTCACTTCATGCCTTTATTGCCCCTTCATTTTAGGTAGCTAATGTCTAAGTTGCCCGTTCCTATCTACCTTGTGTACAGAGTGGATAGAATTGAAACTTGATTTGAAGACTCTTTCCCTCTCTGTTGGTATTTAGAGTAACTACCGCTCTGAGTATAGGAGCTCTGGTAGCGTAGTGGTTACGAATTGGGCTG
>NW_006413752.1:3438-4235 GCF_000296735.1 Chrysochloris asiatica | reverse complement strand
AACCTTCTAAATATTCCTTTATATGTGGTTCAGAGTTCTGGCACCATCCCCTGAGCCTGCTTGGTCGGGTATTCTGTCTTGTTGCTGGCGGAGCTCCTTTACTGCGTTTCCACCCGATCCTCCATCCTTACATTGATTTTTGTCTCATTGTCTCTTTTTGTTCATTTCTTCTTGCTAGATAGATTCTAAACTCTATGGTCCTTTATCTCTCAGGCAAGACAAAGCTTGTTCCTGGATATTCTTTGTGATGGTGGTATGCTGTGGAGTCAGTTCCGACCGACTCATAGTGACCTTGCATAGAATTTCCGAGGCTGTAAAGCTTTACAAGAGCAGAAAGCCTCATTTTTCTCCCTCAGAACAGCTGGTAATTTTGAATGGCTGACCTTGAGGTTAGCAGCCTGACTCGTAACCACTACACTACCAGAGCTGTTGTTGTGAAGTGCTGTAGAGTCGGTTCTGACCCATAGCAACCCTGTATAGTGTTTCGAAGGAGCAGCTGGTGAGCTTGAACTGCCGACCATACAGTTCAAACGGCTTTGCAGTCTGATGCATTAAGCCATAGTGTTACACCAGGATTCCCATTCATTATTGTTGTTGTTAGGTGCCATTGAGTCGGAACCGACTCATAGTGACCCCACCATGCACAGCAGAACGAAACAATGTCTGATTCTGGGCCAACCTCACTACTGCTGCCACACTTGACACCATCAATGCTGTCACCTGGCCAATCCATCTTGTTGGGGGTCTTCCTCTTTTTCTCTGACCCTCCATCTTACCAAGCATGATATCCTTCTCCA
>NW_006413752.1:0-464 GCF_000296735.1 Chrysochloris asiatica | reverse complement strand
CTATCACTTACAGCATTGTACCTCATGACTGATCTGGATATGTTCTTTTTGACAATGAATGCAACACCATTCCTTTTCAATTTGTCATTCCCTGATTCAAAATGGCCAATACCAGTCCATTTCAGCACACTAATGCCTAAGATATCAATGTTTATGCATTTCATTTCATTTTTGACAACTTCCAATTTTCCCAGATTCATAGTTTGGACATTCCATGTTCCAATTTTCAATGTATTTTTACAGCTGTTTCTCTTCACTTTGAGTTGTGCCCCATCAGCAAATGAAGGTTCTGTGCGCTTTTCTTCCACAGGCTTAACTCCATTCACATCATCATGGTCAACTCTACTTTGAGGAGGCAGCTGTTCCTCAGTTGCATTTTGAGTGACTTCCAACCTGAGGGGCTCATTTTCCAGTCCTGTATCTGACAGTGTTTCTCTGCTATTCATAAGGTTTTCAGTGACTAA
>NW_006413751.1:5154-6505 GCF_000296735.1 Chrysochloris asiatica | reverse complement strand
CAAATTTTATATGGAAAGGAAAGAGATCCAGGATAAGCAAAACACTGTTTAAGAAAAAAAAAAAAAAAACAGTTGGAAGTCTCTCACTTCCTGATTTCAAAATTTACTACATGGCTACAGTGGTCAAAATAGCCTGGTACTGGTATAATGAAAGTTATGTAGATCAATGGAACAGAATTGAGACTCCTGAAATTAACCCATCCACATACAGCCAACTGATCTTTGACAAAGGGCCAAAGTACATTGAATGGGGAAGGCATAGTTTCTTCAACAGATGGTGCTGGCAGAACTGGAAATCAATATGCAAAATATTGAAACAAGACTTTTACTTCACTCCATAAACAAAAAATAACTCGAATTAAAGACCTAAACATGAATCCCAGAATTATAATGGTCATCAATGATAAAATAGGGAAAAATTTAAGGTTTCTAATATAGGGCACACACTGACTACCAAACATTGTGAAAATTGCACAAACAAAAAAAGACAAAATAGATGATTGGGACATTGTAAACATTAGAAAATTATGTGCATCAAAAGATTTCACCTAAAAAGTAAAAATGGAGCCCACAGAATGGGAAAAAATCTTTTGCAAGGAACTAATTTCTACAGGAAATCTATAGGAAACTACAATACCTTTACAAGAAAAAGACAAATAACCCAATTAAAAAATGGGCATGGTACATGAACAGATACTACACCACCAACAAAGAGATTGGGGAAGCCAACAAGCATATGAAGAAATGTGCACAATCATTAGCCATTAGAGAGATGCAAATCAAAACAACAATGTGATATCATATCTCACCAGCAATAATGGCAAAGTTAAAAAACAAACAAACAAACAAACAAAAAAACTGAAGAAAATAAATGCTGGCAAGGATGTACAGAGATTGAGACCTCCTATATTGCTGGTGGGAATGCAAAGTGATCAAACCACTTTGGAAAAGAGTATGGCACTTCCTCAGAAAGTTGGAAATAGAAATACTGTATGATCCAGCAATTCTTCTACTTGGTATATATCCACAAGAAATATGAGCCAGAACACATGTAGATACATGCACACCAATATTCACAGCAGCACTATTCACAACAGAAAAAAGATAGAGACAGCCTAAGTAACTTTTAATGGAACAATGGATAAACTAACATATATACACACAATGGAATATTATGCTACCTTGAAGAATAACAAGGAAGCTACAAGCCACCACATAACATGTATGATCCTTGACAACATTATGCTGATTGAAATTGGTCCGTCACAAAAGGACAAATATTGCATAAGACCATAATTGTAAAAGGTTAAGAAAAGACACCCATACTAAAAAGAAAAAAAAAAAAAAAAAA
>NW_006413751.1:2399-3344 GCF_000296735.1 Chrysochloris asiatica | reverse complement strand
CTGTGTGCTGGTGGCCAGGAGGCATGCTTTCAAAATGTGCCCTGTGGTTGTTTAAATGATTATATACTTATGAGTATTTTTGTGTACATCCCTCCACCCCACCCCCCAAAAAAACTGCAGAGGGAATAGAAGCAAATACTGTTGAATGATGATGCACAGAGGAACTTGTAATCATTGCAATGAAACAATGTAAAACTGATGTTCTCCCATGTAAATGATCACTCAATTCACAACAAAAACTTTTAAAAAGAAGAAGAAATAAAAAGGACAAATAATGTATGAGACCAGTATTGTAAGAACTCAAGGAAATGTCTTCATACTAAAAGAAACATTCTTTGGAGGTTATCAAGAATGGGAGGGAAGAGGGTACAGTAATTCAATGGCTGGAGGGTAGACTCATGTTAACTAAGGTGATGTTTTTATTAAGTGCCATTGAGTAGTTTCCAACTCATAGCAACCCCATAGAGGGTTTCCAAGGAGCAACTGGTGACTGTGAACCACCAACATTGAGGTTGAAACCGAACTTGTAATCTAGTGCTTATCCTAAGGTGCCACACCAGGACACCAATGGGAAGGGCAATATACAAGAAGGTGTGGGAAGGGGCAATAAAGAAGAAGAGGGTGGTTGGCTGAAGAATGATGAATATTATTGAAGATGCAGGAAGGTATGCAAGGGCTAAAAGAGATAGAAGTAAATAGTGATTTATAAACAGTCTCAGAACAACAGTGTTCTGTGTATAGATACATGAACAGAGACACAGGCTGAGTGGGTATGGGCGTAAGAGTGGGATGTATATGGATATATATCCCACAAACATGAGTTTGAAATAGGATATTTGATCATTGGTGACCACAGGGAGGAAGTAGGACAACTGTTGTTGCGTGGAAGGGATTGCAACCATTGAGATGAAGCAAAGTGTATGAGTTGTTGAATGTAAATCCGAT
>NW_006413751.1:0-529 GCF_000296735.1 Chrysochloris asiatica | reverse complement strand
GTAAAGATTAGTTACCTTTTTGGAGCTATTACATCCATAAGTATAGGTAAATTTCATAAAATTGTAGCAGGTTAATCTTCTTTCTTCTTCTAGTCGAGTTCTGATCATCCAGCCATTGAAGCCAAGTGAAGTGGATACTATCTGCAAGTATGGGTGTTCTTGTGTATCTCCCCTCAATTCACATCAACTGGACTCTTCATTCTCCACTCTAGTCCTTTGTGGCCAAGTCACTGCCTCTGAGCCTAGGAGTTCCTGGGTCTTGCCGTACTGCTGGCCATCCAGGTCTCCACCCAGCTTCATAGGGTTCTAGTGAATGTGGTTGGACTTAGCTCGCAACTACATTGCTGATCTTATATCCTGTCACTTTACTGAATCTTCCAATGATGTCTAATAGCTTTTTTACTGAGTCTTTGGGCTTTTCTATGTATAGGATCATGTTGTTGTTGTTATGTGCCGTGGAGTCTGTTCCGACTCATAGCGACCCTGTACAGGGTTTCTGAGGCTGTAAATCTTTACGGGAGCAGAAAGC
>NW_006413750.1:5240-6492 GCF_000296735.1 Chrysochloris asiatica | reverse complement strand
AGGGTCAGAACTAGCTTGACAGTATTTAACAACAATAATCTTATCTAATAGCCAATATGTGTTTAAAATTCCCCTAGTATTCTTTAAAGGTCTTTTTACCGGTTTTTGGTGTTTTATTTTAACACCATGATCTATACAAGGTTTGTGTATTGCATTTAGTTTATGTCTCTTTTTGTTGTTGTCAAGTATCTTCAAGTGGATTCCATGGAGACCCCCTGTGACAAAGTAGAACTGCCCCCGAGGGTTTTCTAGGCTATAATCTTCATGGAAACAGACTGCCAGACCGGTCTCCCCAGGGGCCTCAGAGGGGTTTGAATAGCCAACCTTTTGGTTCACAGCAGAGCTCGGTCCTTGAACCACCGGGCTTCTTTTAATGTCTCAAGTATCTTTTCATTGATGTTGTTTCTCTCTTTCCTCCCTTCACCTTCTTTTATTTGTTGTTGAAGAAACCAGGGTATTTGTCCTATAGAGTCCCCACATCTCTTACTATGGCTGGTTGCATCCTCACTGCATCATTTGACATGACTTCAGTGCATTTTTAAAGTGTCTGAGCTATGTATGGTGATGATGGTTATGGGTTGAGGAATCGGTTCCGACTTATAGTGACCCTGCATAAGGTTTCCGAGGCTGTAAATCCTTATGGGAGCAGAAAGCCTCATCTTTCTCCCATGGAACTGCTGGTGGTTTTGAACTGCTGACCTTGAGGTTAGCAGCCTGACTCATAACCACTGCACTGCCAGAGCTCCTTGAGCTATGTATGGTGGTGGTGGTTATGTGCCATAGAGTCGGTTCCGAATCATAGCGAACCTGTACAGGGTTTCCGAGGCTGTAAATCTTTACAGGAGCAGAAAGCCCCATCTTTCTCCTGTGGAACAGCTGGTAGTTTTGAACTGCTAACACTGCAGTTTACAGCCCGATTCGTAACTACTACGCTACAGAATATTCTCCATCCCTTTTCTATGGGAGTTATGTGGAGATGGAGACCTGTGGCATGAGAAAACCATCTAGTGAGACCCTGTATTACCTCTCCCACTGTGAAGGAGTAAGTCAATGGAAGCTACTTGTAAGCCAAGTAAAGAGTGCTCCTAACACAGTAATGTAAAAACTGATGGTTCAAAGAGGTGAATTCTATTAACATGAGGAACATCCATGGAGTAAAAAGAGAATCTAGAGCAATACATAATTTTTTGTTTTTGAAGTTTTTATTGTGAATTTAGTGAAAGTTTACAGGGCAGATCATCAGGTTTACATT
>NW_006413750.1:2236-3765 GCF_000296735.1 Chrysochloris asiatica | reverse complement strand
CAGGATTCCACCTAAGGTCCTATACACTGCAAAGGCTCTGCGAGAGGCCTATTTCACTGGGCAAGTTCAGGAACCCCTTTTAGGTATTCCAATCACTTATAGTCTGAAGACAGGCTTACAAGTTTTCTGTAATCATGTTTCCTGACATTCCTTTCTATCCCACTCAAGTGTCTATTTGACAATAGTAGGCAAGGGAAATTAATATTCATAAGACAGACAAGCATCTTAGTATTATTTTCCCTCTTCAAATTATGCCTAGATCCCTGTATTACAGAGCCCTGTTGTCCCAAGGTTGAGCATGCATCACTATTTACCTCTGTCCCTTTTAGCCCATGCAAACCTGTCTCAGTGTTCCCCTATCTACCTTGTTCTTCACCCCTCCCCCTTCTTGTATTGCCCTCCCCAACACCTGAACTATGATGTATGTGTCTGCCCCCTTCCCTGTGCTCTACAGTCACTTCCCTCCACCTCCTGCTAATCCCCCACCCCAACCCCACCATTGTGGTTACCTTATATTCCATTAACTTTTCCCTCCCATTTAAGACAGTCTATTTTATCCTGTATTCTACCTGACCTTCTTATCACCTGGGTCTCTGTTCTTATGTGTTTATCTTCTTTCAGATTGTAATTGTTTTGATCATAGACTGACCTCCCAGATCCTCTGAATTTGTTCTTTTAGTTTTGTTCTGTTCTCTACTCTCATTTGTTGATTGAGTTCTGGGTGGTGTTGCCACATATGTCAATCTCTGGTTGTTGTCTGTTCTTGTTGGTTCTCAGTCCACATAACTTCCTTTAGGATGTTTTTCAGTGCAGGGTTGACTTTGACAAAATCCCTTAACTTCTGTTTTGATTACACCATCGTATTTGATTGACAACTTTGTTGAGTAAAGGATTCCTGGTTGGCAGTTTTTTGCTTTCAGGGTTTTATATATATCTTCCCATTGCCTTCTTGCCTGCAGGGTTTCTGCTAAGAGATCCAAGTTTAATCTGATTTGCTTGCCTTTGTATGTAATGCTTCTCTTTTTCCCTAGCTGCTTTCAGGATTCTGTCCTTATCTTTGATTTTAAAGCTTGATTAATATAAGTCTTGGTGATTTTCTTTTAAGGTCTAGCCTTCCTGGGTTTCGTTAAGCTTCTTGAATGCTGATCTTTTCACTTTTCAGGGTGTTAGAGAAATTTTCTTCCAGAAGCTCTTCAACTATCTCCTCTGTGGACTCGTATGATTCTTCCTGTTCTGGAATGCCCATACTTCTTAACCTTTTACTATTTGTGTTGTCCAACATGAATCTTAGACCTTCTTCAGATTTTTTTTAGCCTTTTTTCTGCTTTCTCTTCTATCTTAATAGTATTGAGAAATTTGTTTTCCAGCTCACTGGTTCTGGCTTCCATCTCTTCAATTCTACTCTTTTGCCCTTTCAGTGTATTGTCCATTTCTGATATTGTATTATTAATCGTTTGGACCTCTTTCTGTAGGTTTTGAATTGTTTCCAATGCTGTATCTATCTTGTTTGATTGTTCCAGTAGCGCTTT